>NC_057808.1:202348590-202504902 GCF_018294505.1 Triticum aestivum
CTGAAATTATTAATAATCCGAAAAAAGTGAAATTGATATGTGCACCCAGCAAAGTGCACACACCAGGGCCACCAGAGGCTGACAGTGGACCCCGTTGACCAGGTCAACTGTTGACCAGTTGACTGGTCAACTAGACAGTGGACCCACGTGTCAGTTTCTGTTAGTGCTATCTAATTAACTAACTAGGTAATTAGACTAATTATGTTTAAATTAATTAAGTTAATTAATTAATTTAACTATTTTTTGTTTCTTTTTTTAAGGGGCTGGGCCCCACGTGCAGTGGCACAGAAGGCCAACCGGGGCGGGCGCGTCGTAGCGGGCGTGGGCGCCCGTCGGGGCCGAAGCCTGCTTGGGTGCGGCGAGGCGCTGGCGCCGGGCGCCGCCCGGGGCGAGGTCGCCGGCGACGAGGGGAGCCGCCGGATGGACCAGTGGAGGGGGAATCCGGCGGCGATAGCACGGCAGGGGAGAGCGGGGGTGAGCGCGGCGCCGGATCCAAGCGCGGCCATCCGGGGCCAAGGAGCCGCGGGCGCGTGACCAGGGCATGGGGAGCACGGCAGAGCACGCGCGGGGGAGGTGGTGCGTGGCGAGCGCGGGATGCCGCCAGGGGCCGGCGAGCGTGGACGACGGCCATCGAGAGGGGCCGCAGGGCGCAGCGACCGCGAGCTCCTCAGGAGCTCGGGCGTGACGGCTGGAGCGCCCTACGGCGTCAAAACGGAGGGGAACAGAGGGGGTTCGACAGAGGCTCACCGTGGGAGCACACGGAGGCTCAGCGACAGCTTAGGAGCAGCAAGGGGCCACGAATCCGACACGGCGGAGCTCGGTGGTCAGAGGTTGAAGATGACCTCGTCCTCGGCGTTGCGGTGGCGCTGAGCTTGAACGGGGCGAGGTAGTTGACGTAGCTGAGGAAGAGGGGGCTCCTGGATGCATCGTGCGGGACAAGGAGCGACGGTCACCGCGGCGGACGACGACGGCGGCGACAGGAGGCCCTCGGGTAGAGAAGGGCGAGGGGAAAGGGAGGACTGGATCTGGGGGAGAGGAAGTGCGACGAGGGAGAGAGGGGACATGTGGGCGAGTGGGTGGAGCAGGGGGGAGGAGCCCGAGGGGGCGGGGCGGTCCTGATCCTCCCCCGACAACGCCGACGAGGGGGTTCGGCGGCGACCGCGCCCCTCGGTCGGTCATATAGGGAGGCGACCGGGGAGGGGAAAAGGTTTGGGCCAGCCAGATGGTTTAAGGCCCATAGGGAAACATGGGGGGCTCTCTGCTCTTTAGTTTTTGATTTTCTTATATTGGTTTTCTTTTTTATAGGTTCTGCTTTCTTCTAGTTTCTTTTTAGTTTAGGTTTTATAAAACACAAACTTAGTCCCTAAATTAGTGTTTATATTTAGGCTACTGACCTAAACGATTTGGCACATTAATTAAATAGTTTTATATTTGTTTAGTGTTTAAAAACATTTAACAATTGTTTTAAGCCCCTGTTTTAATTATTATAGGGCATGAAAACACTTTGTAAAAATGTTGGTTCACCATCATAATTGGCTATGAATTATTTTCCACATATTGAACATTTTATTTTCCATGTTTGAGAAATTAGAATTTTGGACTTTAATTTGAATTTGAACTTGAATCATGATTTCAATCAAGTAAGGATTTAGCAACAGGAATGTGATGACATGGCATCATTAGCAGAGGTTTACTGTAGCATAATTATCCGAGCATCACATGCCAGCATGGTGGATACCCAGGATAACGTTTCTTGAGCTCTTCTGAAGTTGTTTCAGTTATGGACTTGTTTTGCTGCTGCGTTTATTTGCACTGGTGGCCAATTTTGACGGCTAGTGTATGTAATATGCTGCTTTGTTCCCTATATTTGCACTGGTGGTGAACTTTGATGCCAAGTGGATGTAATATGTGTAATAGCTATAATAGGCTAGCGTTACTTGCTAGCTTATTTATTTCCTTATTGTCTTGTTTAGTTGTTTGCTTGTAGTCACTGCAGTTCTTTTTCTGCGTTTTTTTAGTGGCCACAATAACCTAGTTTTGGTAACTAGCCCACAATAATCATGGCAACACACGAACTGTTGTAACCATGGGCCTCCTGCAGGCCGTAGGATCCGTGGGCCTTCTACGGGCCGTAGGATCCATGGGCCTTTTACGGGCCGTAGGATCCATGGACTTTGTACGGGCCGTATGATCCATGGGCCTTCTACAGGCCGTAGGATCCATTAGTCTTCTACGGGCCGTAGGATCCATGGGCCTTCTACGGGGCGTATAACCATTTCGCAAAAAACATGGGCCGTACTATTCATGGACCATAATGGGCCGTTAATAGGCCGTATTTGATAACGCTATGAAAACAACCCAACGGGTTAACGGGCCACAAACGGGCCGAATGTAACCACGGGCTGTATTTGGCCCACAAACGGAACAAGCCAATAACGGACCGTATCTAACCGAAATCTAGAAATGAGCCCAAGAATAAATGGGCCCTTAGAAGGCCGAAAGTTAAGATGGGCTGGAAACGGCCGATGGAATAATGGGCCATTAATGGGTATAAAGCAATACACTGTTCATTATGGGCCAGTTTCATCTCGGGCCTTTAATGGGCCGAGAGTTACAAAGGGCCTCATATGGGCCGAAAGACATCATGGGCCATACATGGGCCGGAAGTTACAATGGGCTGGAATCATATTGGATGGCCCAGATGAAGCTACTGGGCTTAATTCCGATAGGCCGTAACGGGCCGGTAGTAAGCGGGCCGTCAATGGGCTATATACGAACATGCCGTTAACAGGCTTTCCATGGGCCAGCCCGCTACCTTTTGACCAAGTCAAACGGGCCAGCCTTTTCACCAGAATGGGCCTCTATTGGGTCGTGCCACGTGTCGACGTATCATAGGCGCCTCCTATCCAATGAGTGGATGACATCTGTCCGAACGTTGAGCCGACACGTGTTTCCTCCAGCCGATGAGAATTTTACACATGGAAACTTCCCATTGGTCCGGGCTGTTAACGGGTTATCGAATCCAAAACAGGAACCGATAGCTTAACGACATCCCATTACGGTGGATGCCACGTGTCGGTCACCCTTGACGAAAGCACTTCTATGACGCGCGATTTATCTTCATGGAAGTGGACACTTCCGTGATGATAATTTTGGTAATGTCATGGAACACTTCTACGACAACACAGGTATGACTATCTTGATTCTATCATAAATTTGTCATGTATGTACATGCATGACAGAAAACATGATCTATTGTGACAAACACGTATCATCACGGAAGTGTCTTTTTTGTAGTGTGACGAACCTGTTGCAGGAGCAGTTGCAGACGTTATGAACGTTTTGCAAGCTCGGTATGATGACTACTTGATAGTTTAGTGCACCATGCTTTATGGCTTAGAACCGGGACTTCAAAAATGTTTTTAAACGCCATAGAGCATATGAGATGTTCCAAGAGTTGAAATTGGTATTTCAGACTCATGCCCCTGTCGAGAGGTATGAGACCTCTGACAAGTACTTTGCCTACAAGATGGAGGAGAATAGCTCAGCTAGTGAGCATGTGCTTAGAATGTCTGGTTACTACAATCGCTTGAATCAAGTGGGAGTTAATCTTCCAGATAAGATAGTGATTGACAAAGTTCTCTAGTCACTATCACCAAGTTACTAGAACTTTGTGATGAACTATAATATGCAATGGATGACGAAAACGATTCCCAAGCTCTTCGCGATGCTGAAATTGGCGGAGGTAGAAATCAAGAAATAGCATCAAGTGTTGATGGTTAACAAGACCACTAGTTTCAAGAAAAAGGGCAAAGGAAAAGAAAGGGAACTTCAGGAAGAATGAAAAGTAAGTTGCCACTCCCGTGAAGAAGCCCAAAGCTAGACCTAAGCCTGAAACTGAGTGCTTCTACTACAAAGGGAATGGTCACTTGAAGTGGAACTTCCCTAGATACTTGGCGGATAAGAAGGATGGAAAAGTGAACAAAGGTATATTTGATATACATGTTATTGATGTGTACTTTACTAGTGTTCATAGTAACCCTAGGGTATTTGATACCGGTTCAGTTGCTAAGATTAGTAACTCGAAACAGTAGTTACAAAATGAACAAAGACTAGTTAAGGGCAAGGTGACGATGTATGTTGGAAGTGATTCCAAGGTTGATAAGATCACCATCGCAGACTCCCTTTACCTTTGGGATTAGTGTTGAACCTAAAATAAATGTTATTTGGTGTTTGTATTGAGCATGAATATGATTGGATCATGTTTATTGCAATACGGTTATTCATTTAAGTCAAAGAATAATTGTTGTACTATTTTCATGAATAAAACCTTCTATGGTCATACACTCAATATAAATGGTTTATTGAATCTCGATCGTGATGATACACATATTCATAATGTTGATGCCAAAAGATGCAAAGTTGATAATGATAGTGCAACTTATTTGTGGCACTGCCATTTAGGTCATATTGGTGTAAAGCACATGAAGAAACTCCATGCTGATGGGCTTTCGGAATCACTTGATTATGAATCACTTGATACTTGCGAACCATGCCTCATGGGCAAGATAACTAAGACTCTGTTATCCGGAAGAATGGAGCGAGCCACTGACTTATTGGAAATAATACATACTGATGTATGTGGTCCATGAGTGTTGAGGCTCGCGGCAGGTATAGTTATTTTCTGACCTTCACAGATGATTTGAGCAGATATGGGTATATCTACTTAATGAAACATAAGTCTGGAACATTTGAAAAGTTCAAAGAATTTCAGAGTGAAGTGGAAAATCATCGTAACCAGAAAATAAAGTTTCTACGATCTGATCGTGGAGGCGAATATTTGAGTTACGAGTTTGGCTTCATTTGAAACAATGTGGAACAGTTTCACAACTCACGCCACCTAGAACACCACATCGTAATGGTGTGTCTGAATGTCGTAACCTTACTTTATTAGATATGGTGCGATCTATGATGTCTCTTACCGATTTACCACTATCATTTTGGGGTTATGCATTAGAGACAGATGCATTCACGTTAAATAGGGCACCATCTAAATCCGTTGAGACGACTGTGGTTTGGCAAGAAACCCAAGCTGTCGTTTCTAAAAATTTTGGGTTGCGATGCTTATGTGAAAAAAATTCAAACCGATAAGCTGGAACCCAAATCGGAGAATTGCGTCTTCATAGGATACCCAAAAGAAATTGTTGGGTACACCTTCTATCACAGATCCGAAGTCAAGATATTTGTTGCTAAGAGTGGATCCTTTCTAGAGAAGGAGTTTCTCTCGAAAGAAGTGAGTTGGAGGAAAGTAGAACTTAATGAGGTAGTTGTACCTTCTCTCGAGTTGGAGAGTAGTTCATCACAGAAATCAGTTCCAGTGATGCCTACACCAACTAGTGAGGAAGTTAATGATGATGATCATGAAACTTCAGATCAAGTTACTACCGAACCTCGTAGGTCAACCAGAGTACGTTCCGCACCAGAGTGGTACAGTAATCCTATTCTGGAAGTCATGTTACTAGACCATGACGAACCTGCGAACTATGAGGAAGCGATGATGAGCCCAGATTCCGCAAAATGGCTTTGAGGCCATGAAATCTGAGATGGGATCCATGTATGAGAACAAAGTGTGGACTTTGGTTGACTTGCCCGATGATCGGCAAGCCATTGAGAAAAAATGGATCTTCAAGAGGAAGACGGACGTTGATAGTAGTGTTACTATCTACAAAGCTTGAATTGTCGCAAAAGGTTTTCGACAAGTTCAAGGTGTTGACTACGCTGAGATTTTCTCACTTGTATCGATGCTTAAAGTCTGTCCGAATCATGTTAGCAATTGCCGCATTTTGTGAAATCTGGGAAATGGATGTCAAAACTACATTCGTTAATGGATTTATTAAAGAAGAGTTGTATATGATGCAACCAGAAGGTTTTCTCAATCCTAAAGGTGCTAACAAAGTGTGCAAGCTCCAGCGATCCATCTATGGACTGGTGCAAGCATCTCGGAGTTGGAATATACTCTTTGATGAGTTGATCAAAGCATATAGTCTTATACATATTTGCGGTGAATCATGTATTTACAAGAAAGTGAGTGGGAGCACTATAGCCTTTCTGATAAGTATATGTGAATGACATATTGTTGATCGGAAATGATGTAGAATTTTCTAGAAAGCATAATTAAAGGAGTGTTTGAAAAGGAGTTTTTCGAAGAAAGACCTCGGTGAAGCTACTTACATATTAGGCATCAAGATCTATAAAGATAGATCAAGACGCTTGATAAGACTTCCTATGAGTACATACCTTGATAAGATTTTGAAGGAGTTCAAAATGGATCAGTCAAAGAAGGGGTTCTTGCCTGAGTTGTAAGGTATGAAGTTGAGTAAGACTCAAAACCCGACCACGGCAGAAGATAGAGAGAGAATGAAAGTCATTCCCTATGCTTCAGTCATAGGTTCTATAAAGTATGCTATGTTGTGTACCAGACCCATTGTGTACCTTGCCATGAGTTTGGCAAGGGGGTACGATAGTAATCCAGGAGTGGATCACTGGACAGCGGTGGAAGTTATTCTTAGTTACCTAAGAGGACTAAGGAAATATTTCTCGGTTATGGAGGTGATAAAGAGTTCCTCGTAAAGAGTTTCGTCGATGCAAGCTTTTACACAGATCTGGATGACTTTGAGTCTCAATCTGGATACATATTGAAAGTGGGAGCAATTAGCTAGAGTAGCTCCATGCATAGCATTGTAGACATAGAAAATTTACAAAATACATACGGCTCTGAATGTGGCAGACCCTCTGTGTAAACTTCTCTCACAAGCAAAACATGATCACACCTTAGTACTCTTTGATTGTTAATCACATAGCAATGTGAACTAGATTATTGACAATAGTAAACCCTTTGGGTGTTAGTCACATGGCGATGTGAACTAATCACATAAAGATGTGAACTAGATTATTGACTCTCGTGCAAGTCAGAGACTGAAGGAAATATGCCCTAGAGGCAATAAAGTTGTTATTTATATTTCCTTGTATCATGATAAATGTTTATTATTCATGCTAGAATTGTATTAACCGGAAATTTGATACATGTGTGGCTACATAGACAAAACAAAGTGTCCCTCGTAAGCCTCTACTAGACTAGCTTGTTAATCAAAGATGGTTAAGTTTCCTAAACATAGACATGTGTTGTCATTTGATGAACGGGATCACATCATTAGGAGAATGATGTGATGGACAATACCCATTCCTTAGCTTAGCATAATGATCGTTAAGTTTTATTGCTATTGCTTTCTTCATGACTTATACATATTCCTTTGACTATGAGATTATGCAACTCCCGAATACCGGAGGAATACCTTGTGTGCTATCAAATGTCACAACATAACTGGGTGATTATAAAGATGCTCTACAGGTATCTCCAAAGGTGTTTGTTGGGTTACCATAGATCGAGATTAGGATTTGTCACTCCGAGTATCGAAGAGGTATCTCTGGGCCCTCTCGGTAATGGACATCACGATAAGCCTTGCAAGCAATGTGACTAATGAGTTACTTGCGGAATGATGCATTACAGAACGAGTAAAGAGACTTGCCGGTAACGAGATTGAGCTAGGTATGAGGATACCGACGATCGAATCTCGGGCAAGTAACATACCGATGACAAAGGGAATAATGTATGTTGTTGTTGCGGTTTGACCGATAAAGATCTTCGTAGAATATGTAGGAACCAATATGAGCATCCAGGTTCCGCTATTGGTTATTGATAGGAGATGTGTCTCGGTCATGTCTACATAGTTCTCGAACCCGTAGGGTCCACGCGCTTAACGTTCGATGACGATTTGTATTATGAGTTATGTGTTTTGGTGACCGAAGTTTGTTTGGAGTCCTGGATGAGATCACGGATATGACAAGGAGTCTCGGAATGGTCGAGAGGTAAAGATTCATATATTGGAAGGTAGTATTCCGACATCGGAATGGTTTCGAGTTGTTCGGGTATTTTACCGGAGTACCGAGGGGTTACCGGAACCCCCCGGGGGAAATAATTGCCCTTAGTGGGCCTTAGTGGAGAGGGAGGAGGGCTACAAGGGGTGGCCATGCCCCCCCATGGCAGTCCGAATTAGACTAAGGGGAGGGGCGGCGCCCCCTTTCCCTCTCCCTCTTCTTCCTTTTCCCTCTGGTGGAAGAAAGGAAAAAGGGGGGGGGGGCGAATCCTACTAGGAGTGGAGTCCTAGTAGGACTCCCCCCCATGGCGCGCCCCTCCTGGCCGCCAGCCTCCTCGTCCCCTCCTTTATATACGGGGGCGGGGGGCACCCCAAAGGCACATCAATTGTTCTCTTAGTCGTGTGCGGTGCCCCCTCCACAGTTTACTCCTCCGCTCATAGCGTCTCAGTGCTTAGGCGAAGCCCTGCGCGGATCACATCACCGTCACCACGCCGTCGTGCTGACGAAACTCTCCCTCGACCCTCTACTGGATCAAGAGTTCGAGGGACGTCATCGAGCTGAACGTGTGCCGAACACGGAGGTGCCGTACGTTCGGTACTTGGATCGGTTGGATCGTGAAGACGTTCGACTACATCAACCGCGTTAACCTAACAATTCCGCTTTCGGTCTACGAGGGTACGTGGACACACTCTCCCCCTCTCGTTGCTATGCATCTCCTAGATAGATCTTGCGTGATCGTAGGATTTTTTTTTGAAATTGCTTGCTACGTTCCCCAACAGCCGCGGTGTTCGAAATTCATCCCCATTTCTTGCATGGGACATAAGCATAAACCCATGGACACATATATGATTTTACAACCCATGTTGGTGCACTGGAGCATGTGCATGTAGTTTAATTTTGAATTGTGCACCTGAAATGGCTAGAAAACCAATTTAATGTGTAAAATGTCCAAACGAACCCTGAATAATTCCAATTCATTTATGACACACATATAGTTGCATGTTCACTACAGATAAAAGATCTAGCAATTCAAACACCGTCCATTGCCGCTGTGACCCCATTTTGTAATTCTAATCAAGATGAAAAATCAAGTAGACCCCACACAGTTTATTGTGACCAACCGTGTGAGATGCAGTACAAAATATCCTGGAGCACCGTCGGAGTATAGTACGCATATGGCTTATGTGAGAAGGTGCGTCGACTACAGTCCATAGCCGGCGTGTCAAGCACACTAGCTCGCTCCCCAAAAACTCCCGCCTCTGCATGCTTCACTTATATTATTTTGAGAGACTTTTAAAACAACATGGTAATTTGTTTTGGTTATAAAACTAGTCCTAATATGATGGACATCAAGGATGGGTATAATAAATACTTTCATATAAAGTGCGTTGAATGCTATGAGAAGTTTGATGCTTGATGATTGTTTTGAGACATGAGGATGGTGATATTAGAGTCATGCTAGTGAATTAATTGTGAATTTGAGAAATACTTGTGTTGAGGGTTGCAAGTCCCGTAGCATGCACGTATGGTAACCGTTGTGTAACAAATTTGAAGCATGAGGTGTTTCTTTGATTGTCTTCCTTATGAGTGGCGGTCGGGGACGAGCGATGGTCTTTTCCAACCAATATATCCCCCTTGGAGCATGCGCGCAGTGCTTGGTTTTTGATGACTTGTTGATTTTTGCAATAAGTATGTGAGTTCTTTATGACTAATGTTGAGTCCATGGATTATATGCACTCTCACCCTTCCACCATTGCTAGGCTCTCTAGTACCGCGCAACTTTCGCCGGTACCATAAACCCACCATTTACCTTCCTCAAAACAGCCACCATACCTACCTATTATGGCATTTCCATAGCCATTCCGATATATATTGCCATGCAACTTTCCACCGTTCCGTTTATTATGAAACGTTCCATCATTGTCATATAGCCTTGCATGATCATGTAGTTGATATCGTATTTGTGGCAAAGCCACCTTTCATAATTTTTCATACATGTCACTCTTGATTCATTGCACATCCCGGTACACCGCCGGAGGCATGCATATAGAGTCATATTTTGTTCTAGTATCGTGTTGTAATTTTTGAGTTGTAAGTAAATAGAAGTGTGATGATCTTCATTATTAGAGCATTGTCCCATGTGAGGAAATAAATATATATAAAAAGAGAAAGGCCCAAAACATGAGAGAAAAAGAGAGAAGGGAAAATGCTACTATCCTTTTTTCCACACGTGTGCTTCAAAGTAGCACCATGATCTTCATTATAGAGAGTCTCTTATTTTGTCAATTTCATTTACTAGTGGGAATTTTTCATTATAGAACTTGGATTGTATATTCCAACGATGTGCTTCCTCAAAATGCCCTAGGTCTCTGTGAGCAAGCAAGTTGGATGCACACCCACTTAGTTTCTTTTGTTGAGATTTCATATATTTATAGCTCTAGTGCATCCGTTGCATGGCAATCCCTACTCACTCACATTGATATCTATTGGTGGGCATCTCCAAAGCCCATTGATACGCCTAGTTGATGTGAGACCATGTTCCTCCTCTTTTTTTTCTCCACAACCACCATTCTATTTCACCTATAGTGTTATGTCCATGGCTCGCGCTCATGTATTGCGTGAAAGTTGAAAAAGTTTGAGAATACTAAAGTATGAAACAAGTGCTTGGTTTGTCATCGGGGGTGTGCATGATTTGAGAATTTTGTGTGACGAAGATGGAGCATAGCCAAACTATATGATTTTGTTGGGACAAACTTTCTTTGGCCATGTTATTTTGAGAAGACATGATTACTTTGTTAGTATGCTTGAAGTATTATTATTTTTATGTCAATATTAAACTTTTGTCTTGAATCTTTCTGATCTGAACATTCATGCCACAATAAAGAAAATTACATTGATAATTATGTTTGGTAGCATTCCACATAAAAAAATCTGTTTTTATCATTTACCTACTCGAGGACGAGTAGGAATTAAGCTTGGGGATGCTTGATACGTCTCCAATGTATCTATAATTTTTTATTGTTCCATGCTATTATATTATCTGTTTTGGATGTTTAATGGGCTTTAATATGCTCTTTTATATTATTTTTGGGACTAACCTATTAACCGGAGGCCCAGTGCCAGTTTCTATTTTTTTGTGTGCCTATTTTAGTGTTTTGCAGAAAAGGAATATCAAACGGAATCCAAACGGAATGAAACCTTCGTGATGATCTTTCTTGGACCGAAAGCAAACCAGAAGACTTGGAATTGAAGTATGGAACGCCACGAGGCGACCACGAGGTAGGAGGGCGCGCCCCCACCCTTGTGGGCCCCTCGTAGCTCCACCGACGTACTTCTTCCGTCTATATATACTCTTATACCTTAAAAACATGAGGGGGAGCCACGAAACCCCTTTTCCACCGCCGCAACCTTCTGTACCCATGAGATCCCATCTTGGGGCCTTTTTCGGCGATCTGCCGGAGGGGGGATCGATCATGGAGGGCTTCTACATCAACACCATAGCCTCTTCGATGAAGCGTGCGTAGTTTACCACAGACCTTCGGGTCCATAGTTATTAGCTAGATGTGTTTCTTCCCTCTCTTTGATTCTCAATACAAAGTTCTCCTCGATGTTCTTGGAGATCTATTCGATGTAATACTCTTTTGCGGTGTGTTTGCCGAGATTCGATGAATTATGGATTTATGAACTTGATTATCTATGAATATTATTTGGATCTTCTCTGAATTCTTATATGCATGATTTGATATCTTTGCAAGTCTCTTCGAGTTATCGGTTTAGTTTGGCCTACTAGATTGATCTTTCTTGCAATGAGAGAAGTGCTTAGCTTTGGGTTCAATCTTGCGGTGTCCTTTCCCAGTGACAGTAGGGGCAGCAAGGCACGTATTGTATTGTTGCCATCGAGGATAAAAATATGGGGTTTATATCATATTGTTTGAGTTTATCCCTCTACATCATATCATCTTGCCTAATGCGTTACTCTGTTCTTATGAACTTAATACTCTAGATGCATGCTGGATAGCGATCGATGTGTGGAGTAATAGTAGTAGATGCAGAATCGTTTCGGTCTACTTGAGACAGACGTGATGCATATATTCATGATCATTGCCTTAGATAACTTCATAACTATGCGCTTTTCTATCAATTGCTCGGCGGTAATTTGTTCACCCACCGTAATACATGCTATCTTGAGAGAAGCCACTAGTGAAACCTATGGCCCCCGGGTCTCTTTCTTATTATATTGCATCTCTTCTATTTACATCACATCTCGTTTACTATTTTGCAATCTTTACTTTCCAATCTATACAACAAAAATACCAAAAATATTTACTTTACTATCTTTATTAGATCTCACTTTTGCGAGTGGCCGTGAAGGGATTGAGAACCCCTTTATCGCGTTGGTTGCAAGGTTCTTTATTGTTTGTGCAGGTACTAGGTCACTTGTGCGTTGTCTCCTACTGGATTAATACCTTGGTTCTCAAAAACTGAGGAAAATACTTATGCTACTTTGCTGCATCACCCTTTCCTCTTCAAGGGAGAACCAACACATGCTCAAGAGGTAGCAAGAAGGATTTCTGGCGCCGTTGCCGGGGAGATCTACGCCAAGTCAAGACATACCAAGTACCCATCATAAAATCTTCTCCCTCGCATTACATTATTTGCCATTCGCCTCTCGTTTTCCTCTCCCCCACTTCTAAAACGATTTTCGAAAACCTTTACTTTTTCTCGCCATGGCCGTAAAAAGGGGCTAAGGGTTTTCTCCCGGGTTCTAATATTTCGTATAGTCCCTCTGTCCTTTCTAAGCTCATAAATAATGATGCTATGGAAAGACCTAACGGGATTATCAATGAAAGTTTTAATAATTTTGATGAAGATGATCCCGGAATTTTTCGTTATTTGCTTGATGAATCTTTGAAAGATGCTTGGGATAGGCTATTAAGGATCCGAGCCAGCTATGTGCCCCAATATCAAATTGAAATTTACTTAAGAAGTTTTTATGTTGGCTTACCTTCTTCTTTCAAGCAAGTTTTGGATTCTATTTTTGAAGAAGGTTTTCTCGAGGGGGATGCCATCGATACCTATGAAAAGATGAAAGCTATATTTGGGCACCCCATGAGTGAAAATGCTGAATCTACCTCTCTTTTGTGTTTTTATCAGAATGAAATTATCAAAGAGATGAAGGCTAGTTTAGATGCAAATTTTCGTAGTGTGCTTAATCTTTCTTCTACCATTAATGGCCACATACTCTCACAAAATAGAAAGATAAGTGCTTTAGATAATATTTTTTCTCTTTATCACCAAAAGGGAGAAGATGGCAATACCTAGATCTATTCTTGCTTTTATGCCTAGCTAGGGGCGTTAAACAATAGCGCTTGTTGGGAGGCAACCCAATTTTATTTTTGTTCTTTACTTTTTGTTCCTGTTTAGTAACAAATAATTAATCTAGCCTCTGTTTAGATGAGGTTTATGTTTTAATTAGTGTTTGTGCCAAGTAGAACCTTTGGGAAGACTTGGGTGAAGTCTTTGCGATCTTACTGTAAAAAAACAGAAACTTTAGCGCTCATGAGATTAGCTGCCTTTTTTTACTGGAGAGTGATTTTAGGTTGATTCTTTTTGCAGATGATTAATAGAAAAATTCCTCACGTCCACCAATTTATTTCAGAATTTTTGGAGTTCCAGAAGTATTCGATTTAGTCAGATTGCTACAGACTGTTCTGTTTTGACAGATTTTGTTTTTCGTGTGTTGTTTGCTTATTTTGATGAATCTATGAGTAGTATCGGGGGGTATGAACCATAGGGAAGTCGGAATACAGTAGGTTTAGCACCAATATAAATAAATAATGAGTTCATTACAGTACATTAAAGTGGTGGTTTATTTTCTTATACTAACGGAGCTCATGAGATTTTCTGTTGAGTTTTGTGTTGTGAAGTTTTCAAGTTTTTGGGTAAAGATTTGATGGATTCTGGAATAAGGACTGGCAAGAGCCTAAGCTTGGGGATGCCCAAGTCACCCCAAGGTAAAATTCAAGGACAACCAAAAGCCTAAGCTTGGGGATGCCCCGGAAGGCATCCTCTCTTTCGTCTTCGTCTATCGGTAACTTTACTTGATGCTATATTTTTATTCACCACATGATATGTGTTTTGCTTGGAGTGTCTTGTATGATTTCAGTCTTTGATTTTTAGTTTATGACAGTCATCCTTTCTGTACACACATTTTGGGAGAGACACGCATGAATCGAAATTTATTAGAATACTCTATGTGCTTCACTTATATCTTTTGAGCTAGATAATTTTGCTCTAGTGCTTCACTTATATCTTTTTAGAGCACGGTGGTGGTTTTATTTTATAGAAATTATTGATCTCTCATGCTTCACTTATATTATTTTGAGAGACTTTTAAAACAGCATTGTAATTTGCTTTGGTTATAAAACTAGTCCTAATATGATGGGCATCCAAGATGGGTATAATAAAAACTTTCATATAAAGTGCGTTGAATGCTATGAGAAGTTTGATGCTTGATGATTGTTTTGAGACATGAGGATGGTGATATTAGAGTCATGCTAGTGAATTAATTGTGAATTTGAGAAATACTTGTGTTGAGGGTTGCAAGTCCCGTAGCATGCACGTATGGTAACCGTTGTGTAACAAATTTTAAGCATGAGGTGTTTCTTTGATTGTCTTCCTTGTGAGTGGCGGTCGGGGACGAGCGATGGTCTTTTCCTACCAATCTATCCCCCTAGAAGCATGCGCGTAGTGCTTGGTTTTTGATGACTTGTAGATTTTTGCAATAAGTATGTGAGTTCTTTATGACTAATGTTGAGTCCATGGATTATACGCACTCTCACCCTTCTACCATTGCTAGCCTCTCTAGTATCGCGCAACTTTCGCCGGTACCATAAACCCACCATTTACCTTCCTCAAGACAGCCACCATACCTACCAATTATGCCATTTCCATAGCCATTCCGAGATATATTGCCATGCAACTTTCCACCGTTCCGTTTATTATGACACGTTCCATCATTGTCATATAGCCTTGCATGATCATGTAGTTGATATCATATTTGTGGCAAAGCCACCTTTCATAATTTTTCATACATGTCACTCTTGATTCATTGCACATCCCGGTACACCGCCGGAGGCATGCATATAGAGTCATATTTTTTTCTAGTATCGAGTTGTAATTTTTGAGTTGTAAGTAAATAGAAGTGTGATGACCTTCATTATTAGAGCATTGTCCCATGTGAGGAAATAAATATATAAAAAAAGAGAGAAAGTCCAAAAAAAGAGAAGGCCCAGAAACAATGAGAGAAAAAGAGAGAAGGGACAATGCTACTATCCTTTTTCCACACTTGTGCTTCAAAGTAGCACCATGATCTTCATTATAGAGAGTCTCTTATTTTGTCACTTTCATTTACTAGTGGGAATTTTTCATTATAGAACTTGGCTTGTATATTCCAACTATGGGCTTTGTCAAATGTCCTAGGTCTTCGTGAGCAAGCAAGTTGGATGCACACCCACTTAGTTTCTTTTGTTGAGATTTCATATATTTATAGCTCTAGTGCATCCATTGCATGGCAATCCCTACTCACTCACATTGATATCTATTGATGGGCATCTCCAAAGCCCATTCCTACGCCTAGTTGATGTGAGACCATCTTCCTCCTTTTTTTCTTCTCCACAACCACCATTCTATTTCACCTATAGTGCTATGTCCATGGCTCGCGCTCATGTATTGCGTGAAAGTTGAAAAAGTTTGAGAATACTAAAGTATGAAACAATTGCTTGGCTTGTCATCGGGGGTGTGCATGATTTGATCATTTTGTGTGACGAAGATGGAGCATAGCCAAACTATATGATTTTTTCGGGATGAACTTTCTTTGGCCATGTTATTTTGAGAAGACATGATTACTTTGTTAGTATGCTTGAAGTATTATTATTTTTATGTCAATATTAGACTTTTGTCTTGAATCTTTCGGTTCTGAACATTCATGCCACAATAAAGAAAATTACATTGATAATTATGTTAGGTAGCATTCCACATCAAAAATTCTGTTTTTATCATTTACCTACTCAAGGACGAGCAGGAATTAAGCTTGGGGATGCTTGATACGTCTCCAACATATCTATAATTTTTGATTGTTCCATGCTATTATATTATCTGTTTTGGATGTTTAATGGGCTTTAATATGCTCTTTTATATTATTTTTGGGACTAACCTATTAACCGAAGGCCTAGTGCCAGTTTCTGTTTTTTTGTGCCTATTTTAGTGTTTCGCAGAAAAGGAATATCAAACGGAATGAAACCTTCATGATGATCTTTCTGGGACCGAAAGCAAACCAGAAGACTTGGAGTTGAAGTCTGGAACGCCACGAGGCGGCCACGAGGCAGGAGGGCGCACCCCCCACCCTCGTGGGCCCCTTGTAGCTCCACCGACGTACTTCTTCCGTCTATATATACTCTTATACCTTAAAATCATGAGGGGAGCCACGAAACCCCTTTTCCACCGCCGCAACCTTCTGTACCCGTGAGATCCCATCTTGGGGCCTTTTCCGGCGATCTGCCGGAGGGGGAATCGATCATGGAGGGCTTCTACATCAACACCATAGCCTCTCCGATGAAGCGTGAGTAGTTTACCATAGACCTTCGGGTCCATAGTTATTAGCTAGATGGCTTCTTCCCTCTCTTTGATTCGCAATACAAAGTTCTCCTTGATGTTCTTGGAGATCTATTCGATGTAATACTCTTTTGCGATGTGTTTGCCGAGATCCGATGAATTGTGGATTTATGAACTTGATTATCTATGAATATTATTTGGTTCTTCTCTGAATTCTTATATGCATGATTTGATATCTTTGCAAGTCTCTTCGAATTATCGGTTTAGTTTCGCCTACTAGATTGATCTTTCTTGCAATGAGAGAAGTGCTTAGCTTTGGGTTCAATCTTGCGGTGTCCTTTCCCAGTGACAGTAGGGGCAGCAAGGCACGTATTGTATTGTTGCCATCGAGGATAAAAAGATGGGGTTTATATCATATTGTTTGAGTTTATCCCTCTACAGCATGTAATCTTGCCTAATGCGTTACTCTGTTCTTATGAACTTAATACTCTAGATGCATGCTGGATAGCGGTCGATGTGTGGAGTAATAGTAGTAGATGCGGAATAGTTTCGGTCTACTTGACACGGACGTGATGCCTATATTCAGGATCATTGCCTTAGATAACTTCATAACTATGCGCTTTTCTATCAATTGCTCGGCAGTAATCTATTCACCCACCTAATACATGCTATCTTGAGAGAAGCCACTAGTGAAACCTATGGACCCCGGGTCTCTTTCTTATTATATTGCATCTCTTTTATTTACATCGCATCTCGTTTACTATTTTGCAATCTTTACTTTCCAATCTATACAACAAAAATACCAAAAATATTTACTTTACTCTCTTTATTAGATCTCACTTTTGCGAGTGGCCGTGAAGGGATTGACAACCCCTTTATCACGTTGGTTGCAAGTTTCTTGATTGTTTGTGCAGGTACTAGGTGACTTGTGCGTTGTTTCCTACTGGATTGATACCTTGGTTCTCAAAAACTGTGGGAAATACTTACGCTACTTTGCTGCATCACCCTTTCCACTTCAAGGGAAAATCAACGCATGATCAAGAGGTAGCACTCCCCAAAACCTCCGCTCACACAGACACACACCACCCCCGAAACCATTGGTAGGTCACCGCCATTGCCGGCGCCTCCATCCTCAACCTCTGCATGTGTGCCGGGGAGCTCAAGGAGCCAATGGCCTAAAATAGATTTATCGCGGCCTTTTCGCCCGACGCCGGTGAGGTGGCTGCCAAGGTGTCCCCGTTGTCCTCCGCAGGCTCGATCCGCCGTTGCCAGTCCCCCGATCTGCCCGTCGTCGCGCCCCTACGCCGGTTTGAGGACTTCCCCGTCCTCCCTCAGACCCAGCAGCTGACGAGGTCCCACCTCGGGGTCCGGCAGCGGCGGTGGGGGATGTGGGACGCCGAGACGGTGGCTCGGTAGCTTCCACATAGCCGAGCTCGCGGCCATGGAGTACGACCGCTGGCAGGTCCGCTTGTTGGGAAACGTAGCATGCAATTTCAAAAAATTCCAACGATCACGCAAGATCTATCTAGGAGATGCATAGCAACGAGAGGGGGAGAGTGTGTCCACGTACCCACGTAGACCGAAAGTGGAAGCATTAGTTTAACGCGGTTGATGTAGTCGAACGTCTTTGCGATCCGACTGATCAAGTACGGAACGTATGATACCTCCGAGTTTGGCACATGTTCAGCTCGATGATGTCCCTTGAACTCTCGATCCAGCAAAGTGTCTATTGGGGATCGTAGCAGAATTTTAAAATTTCCTACGCATCACCAAGATCCATCTATGGAGTATACTAGTAACGAGGGGAAAGGAGTGCATCTACATACCCTTGTAGATCGCGAGCGGAAGCGTTCCAATGAACGAGGTTGATGGAGTCGTACTCGCCGTGATCCAAATCACCGATGACCAAGTGCCGAACGGACAGCACCTCCGCGTTCAACACACGTACGGAGCAGCGACGTCTCCTCCTTCTTGATCCAGCAAGGGGGAAGGAGAGGTTGATGGAGATCCAGCAGCACGACGGCGTGGTGGTGGAAGTAGCGGGATCCCGGCAGGGCTTCGCCAAGCACAAGCGGGACAGAGAGGTGTTGCAGGGGGAGAGGGAGGCGCCAGGGGCTGTGGTGCTGCTGCCCTCCCTCCCCCCACTATTTATAGGCCCCCTGGAGGGGGGGGGGCGCCAGCCCTGGAACCCATGTACATGGGGGGGGGCGACCAAGGGGGAAGGGGGGTTGGCTTCCCCCCCAAGCCAAGTGGGGCGCCCCCCACCCCTAGGGTTTCCAACCCTAGGCGCAGGGGGAGGCCCAAGGGGGGCGCCCCAGCCCACTAAGGGCTGGTTCCCTTCCCACTTCAGCCCATGGGGCCCTCCGGGATAGGTGGCCCCACCCGGTGGACCCCCGGGACCCTTCCAGTGGTCCCGGTACAATACCGATAACCCCCAAAACTTTCCCGGTGGCCGAAACTGGACTTCCTATATATAATTCTTCACCTCCGGACCATTCCGGAACTCCTCGTGACGTCCGGGATCTCATCCGGGACTCCGAACAACTTTTGGGTTTCCGCATACAAATATCTCTACAACCCTAGCGTCACCAAACCTTAAGTGTGTAGACCCTACGGGTTCGGGAGACATGCAGACATGACCGAGACGCCTCTCCAGTCAATAACCAACAGCGGGATCTGGATACCCATGTTGGCTCCCACATGTTCCACGATGATCTCATCGGATGAACCACGATGTCGAGGATTCAATCAATCCCGTATACAATTCCCTTTGTCAAACGGTATGTTACTTGCCCGAGATTCGGTCGTCGGTATCCCAATACCTTGTTCAATCTCGTTACCGGCAAGTCTCTTTACTCGTACCGTAATGCATGATCCCATGACTAACTCCTTAGTCACTTTGAGCTCATTATGATGATGCATTACCGAGTGGGCCCAGAGATACCTCTGCGTCATACGGAGTGACAAATCCCAGTCTCGATCCGTGCCAACTCAACAGACACTTTCGGAGATACCCGTAGTGTACCTTTATAGTCACCTAGTTACGTTGTGACGTTTGGCACACCCAAAGCACTCCTACGGCATCCGGGAGTTGCACGATCTCATGGTCTAAGGAAAAGATACTTGACATTGGAAAAGCTCTAGCAAACGAACTACACGATCTTTTATGCTACGCTTAGGATTGGGTCTTGTCCATCACATCATTCTCCTAATGATGTGATCCCGTTATCAATGACATCCAATGTCCATAGTCAGGAAACCATGACTATCTGTTGATCAACGAGCTAGTCAACTTGAGGCTTACTAGGGACACGTTGTGGTCTATGTATTCACACATGTATTACGATTTCCGGATAACACAATTATAGCATGAACAATAGACAATTATCATGAACAAAGAAATATAATAATAACCATTTATTATTGCCTCTAGGGCATATTTCCAACAGTCTCCCACTTGCACTAGAGTCAATAATCTAGTTACATTGTGATGAATCGAACACCCATAGCGTCCTGGTGTTGATCATGTTTTGCTCTAGGGAGAGGTTTAGTCAACGGATCTGGTACATTCAGGTCCGTATGTACTTTACAAATATCTATGTCTCCATTTTGAACACTTTCACGAATGGAGTTGAAGCGACGCTTGATATGCCTGGTCTTCCTGTGAAACCTGGGCTCCTTGGCAAGGGCAATAGCTCCAGTGTTGTCACAGAAGAGAGTCATCGGGCCCGACGCATTGGGAATCACCCCTAGGTCGGTAATGAACTCCTTCATCCAAATTGCTTCTTGCGCTGCCTCTGAGGCTGCCATGTACTCCGCTTCACATGTAGATCCTGCCACGACGCTTTGCTTGCAACTGCACCAGCTTACTGCTCCTCCATTCAAAATATACACGTATCCGGTTTGTGACTTCGAGTCATCCAGATCTATGTCGAAGCTAGCGTCGACGTAACCCTTTACGACGAGCTCTTCGTCACCTCCATAAACGAGAAACATATCCTTAGTCCTCTTCAGGTACTTCAGGATATTCTTGACCGCTGTCCAGTGTTCCATGCCGGGATTACTTTGGTACCTTCCTACCAAACTTACGGCAAGGTTTACATCAGGTCTGGTACACAGCATGGCATACATAATAGACCCTATGGCCGAGGCATAGGGGATGACACTCATCTTTTCTCTATCTTCTACCGTGGTCGGGCATTGAGCCGTGCTCAATTGCACACCTTGCAATACAGGCAAGAACCCCTTCTTGGACCGATCCATGTTGAACTTCTTCAATATCTTGTCAAGGTACGTACTCTGTGAAAGACCAATGAGGCGTCTTGATCTATCTCTATAGATCTTGATGCCTAATATATAAGCAGCTTCTCCAAGGTCCTTCATTGAAAAACACTTATTCAAATAGGCCTTTATACTTTCCAAGAATTCTATATCATTTCCCATCAATAGTATGTCATCCACATATAATAAGAGAAATGCTACAGAGCTCCCACTCACTTTCTTGTAAACACAGGCTTCTCCATAAGTCTGTGTAAACCCAAACGCTTTGATCATCTCATCAAAACGAATGTTCCAACTCCGAGATGCTTGCACCAGTCCATAGATGGAGCGTTGGAGCTTGCATACCTTGTTAGCATTCTTAGGATCGACAAAACCTTCCGGCTGCATCATATACAATTCTTCCTTAAGAAAGCCGTTAAGGAATGCCGTTTTGACGTCCATCTGCCATATCTCATAATCATAGTATGCGACAATTGCTAACATGATTCAGACGGACTTCAGCTTCGCTACAGGTGAGAAAGTCTCATCATAGTCAACCCCTTGAACTTGTCGATAACCCTTAGCGACAAGTCGAGCCTTATAGATGGTCACGTTACCATCCGCGTCTGTCTTCTTCTTAAAGATCCATTTATTTTCTATGGCTCGCCGATCATCGGGCAAGTCAGTCAAAGTCCATACTTCGTTTTCATACATGGATCCTATCTCGGATTTCATGGCTTCTAGCCATTTGTCAGAATCCGGGCCCGCCATCGCTTCTTCATAGTTCGAAGGTTCACCGTAGTCTAACAACATGATTTCCAGGACAGGGTTGCTGTACCACTCTGGTGCGGAACGTGTCCTTGTGGACCTACGAAGTTCAGCAGTAACTTGATCCGAAGCTTCATGATCATCATCATTAACTTCCTCCCCAGTCGGTGTAGGCACCACAGGAACATCTTCCTGCGCTGCGCTACTTTCCGGTTCGGAAGGAGTGACTATCACCTCATCAAGTTCCACTTTCCTCCCACTCAATTCTTTCGAGAGAAACTCTTTCTCCAGAAAGGACCCGTTCTAGGCAACAAAGATCTTGCCTTCGGATCTGAGGTAGAAGGTATACCCAATGGTTTCCTTAGGGTATCCTATGAATACGCATTTTTTCGACTTGGGTTCGAGCTTTTCAGGTTGAAGTTTCTTGACATAAGCATCGCATCCCCAAACTTTTAGAAACGACAGCTTAGGTTTCTTCCCAAACCATAATTCATACGGTGTTGTCTCAACGGATTTCGACAGAGCCCTATTTAAAGTGAATGCGGCAGTCTCTAAAGCATAGCCCCAAAATGAGAGCGGTAGATCGGTAAGAGACATCATAGATCGCACCATATCCAATAGAGTGCGATTACGGCGTTCGGACACACCATTTCGCTGAGGTGTTCCAGGCGGCGTGAGTTGTGAAACGATTCCACATTTCCTTAAGTGCGTACCAAATTCGTGACTTAAATATTCTCCACCACGATCTGATCGTAAGAATTTTATTTTCCTGTCACGTTGATTCTCAACCTCACTCTGAAATTCCTTGAACTTTTCAAAGGTTTCAGACTTGTGTTTCATTAGGTAGACATACCCATATCTACTTAAGTCATCAGTGAGAGTGAGAACATAACGATATCCTCCGCGAGCCTCAACACTCATTGGACCGCACACATCGGTATGTATGATTTCCAATAAGTTGGTTGCTCGCTCCATTGTTCCGAAGAACGGAGTTTTGGTCATCTTACCCATGAGGCATGGTTCGCACGTGTCAAATGATTCGTAATCTAGAGACTCCAAAAGTCCATCTGCATGGAGCTTCTTCATGCGTTTGACACCAATGTGACCAAGGCGGTAGTGCCACAAGTATGTGGGACTATCGTTATCAACTTTACATCTTTTGGTATTCACACTATGAATATGTGTAACATCACGTTCGAGATTCATCAAGAATAAACCATTGACCAGCGGGGCATGACCATAAAACATATCTCTCATATAAATAGAACAACCATTATTCTCGGATTTAAATGAGTAGCCATCTCGAATTAAACGAGATCCAGATACAATGTTCATGCTCAAAGCTGGCACTAAATAACAATTATTGAGGTTTAAAACTAATCCCGTAGGTAAATGCAGAGGTAGCGTGCCGACGGCGATCACATCGACCTTGGAACCATTCCCGACGCGCATCGTCACCTCGTCCTTCGCCAGTCTCCGTTTATTCCGCAGTTCCTGTTTTGAGTTACAAATATGAGCAACCGCACCGGTATCAAATACCCAGGAGCTACTACGAGTACTGGTAAGGTACACATCAATTACATGTATATCACATATACCTTTGGTGTTGCCGGCCTTCTTGTCCGCTAAGTATTTGGGGCAGTTCCGCTTCCAGTGACCACTTCCCTTGCAATAAAAGCACTCAGTCTCAGGCTTGGGTCCATTCTTCGACTTCTTCCCGGCAACTGGCTTACCGGGCGCGGCAACTCCCTTGCCGTCCTTCTTGAAGTTCTTCTTACCCTTGCCTTTCTTGAACTTAGTGGTTTTATTCACCATCAACACTTGATGTTCTTTTCTGATCTCCACCTCCGCTGATTTCAGCATTGAATATACCTCAGGAATGGTCTTTTCCATCCCCTGCATATTGAAGTTCATCACAAAGCTCTTGTAGCTCGGTGGAAGCGACTGAAGGATTCTGTCGATGACCGCGTCATCTGGGAGATTAACTCCCAGCTGAGACAAGCGGTTGTGTAACCCAGACATTCTGAGTATGTGCTCACTAACAGAACTATTTTCCTCCATTTTACAGCTGAAGAACTTGTCGGAGACTTCATATCTCTCGACCCGGGCATGAGCTTGGAAAACCATTTTCAGCTCTTCGAACATCTCATATGCTCCATGCTTCTCAAAACGCTTTTGGAGCCCCGGTTCTAAGCTGTAAAGCATGCCGCACTGAACGAGGGAGTAATCATCAGCACGTGATTGCCAAGCGTTCATGACGTCTTGGTTCTCTGGGATTGGTGCTTCACCTAGCGGTGCTTCTAGGACATAATCTTTCTTGGCAGCTATGAGGATGATCATCAGGTTCCGGACCCAGTCCGTATAGTTGCTGCCATCATCTTTCAGCTTGGTTTTCTCTAGGAACGCGTTGAAGTTGAGGACAACGTGGGCCATTTGATCTACAAGACATATAGTAAAGATTTTAGACTAAGTTCATGATAATTAAGTTCATATAATCAAATTATTCAATGAACTCCCACTCAGATAGACATACCTCTAGTCATCTAAGTGAAACATGATCCGAGTTAACTAGGCCGTGTCCGATCATCACGTGAGACAGACTAGTCAAGATCAGTGAACATCTCCATGTTGATCATATCTTATATACGACTCATGCTCGACCTTTCGGTCCTCCGTGTTTCGAGGCCATGTCTGTACATGCTAGGCTCGTCAAGTCAACCTAAGTGTATTGCGTGTGTTCCGAGGCCATGTCTGTACATGCTAGGCTCGTCAACACCCGTTGTATGCAAACGTTAGAATCTATCACACCCGATCATCACGTGGTGCTTCGAAACAACGAACCTTCGCAACGGTGCACAGTTAGGGGGAACACTTTCTTGAAATTATTATAAGGGATCATCTTACTTACTACCGTCGTTCTAAGCAAATAAGATGCAAAACATGATAAACATCACATGCAATCAAATAGTGACATGATATGGCCAATATCATTTTGCTCCTTTGATCTCCATCTTCGGGGCACCATGATCATCTTCGTCACCGGCATGACACCATGATCTCCATCATCATGATCTCCATCATCGTATCTTCATGAAGTTGTCACGCCAACGATTACTTCTACTTACATGGCTAACGCGTTTAGCAATAAAGTAAAGTAATTTACATGGCGTTATTCAATGACACGCAGGTCATACAAAAATAAAGACAACTCCTATGGCTCCTGCCGGTTGTCATACTCATCGACATGCAAGTCGTGATTCCTATTACAAGAATATGATCAATCTCATACATCACATATATCATTCATCACATCTTCTGGCCATATCACATCACATAGCACATGCTGCAAAAACAAGTTAGACGTCCTCTAATTGTTGTTGCAAGTTTTTTACGTGGCTTGTATAGGTTTCTAGCAAGAACGTTTCTTACCTACGTAAGACCACAACGTGATATGCCAATTTCTATTTACCCTTCATAAGGACCCTTTTCATCGAATCCGTTCCGACTAAAGTGGGAGAGACAGACACCCGCTAGCCACCTTATGCAACTAGTGCATGTCAGTCGGTGGAACCTGTCTCACGTAAGCGTACGTGTAAGGTCGTTTTAAAGCCTGCAAGTTAAGTTGTTGGCTGCTCTTAGCTCGGTCCGGGCCGCTTCATCCCACAATACCGCCGAAACAAGATAAGACTAGTAGCGGCAAGAAGAATTGGCAACATCTACGCCCACAACTGCTTTGTGTTCTACTCGTGCATAGTAACTACGCATAGGCCTTGCTCATGATGCCACTGTTGGGGATCGTAGCAGAATTTTAAAATTTCCTACGCATCACCAAGATCCATCTATGGAGTATACTAGCAACGAGGGGAAAGGAGTGCATCTACATACCCTTGTAGATCACGAGCGGAAGCGTTCCAATGAACGAGGTTGATGGAGTCGTACTCGCGTGATCCAAATCACCGATGACCAAGTGCCGAACGGACGGCACCTCCGCGTTCAACACACATACGGAGCAGCGACGTCTCCTCCTTCTTGATCCAGCAAGGGGGAAGGAGAGGTTGATGGAGATCCAGCAGCATGACGGCGTGGTGGTGGAAGTAGCGGGATCCCGGCAGGGCTTCGCCAAGCACAAGCGGGACGGAGAGGTGTTGCAGGGGAGAGGGAGGCGCCAGGGGCTGTGGTGCTGCTGCCCTCCCTCCCCCCCACTATTTATAGCCCCCCTGGAGGGGGGGGGGCGCCGGCCCTGGAACCCATCTACATGGGGGGGGGGGGGCGGCCAAGGGGGAAGGGGGGTTGGCTTCCCCCCCAAGCCATGTGGGGCGCCCCCCACCCCTAGGGTTTCCAACCCTAGGCGCAGGGGGAGGCCCAAGGGGGGGTGCCCCAGCCCACTAAGGGCTGGTTCCCTTCCCACTTCAGCCCATGGGCCCCTCCGGCATAGGTGGCCCCACCCGGTGGACCCCCGGGACCCTTCCGGTGGTCCCGGTACAATACCGATAACCCCCGAAACTTTCCCGGTGGCCGAAACTGGACTTCCTATATATAATTCTTCACCTCCGGACCATTCCGGAACTCCTCGTGACGTCCGGGATCTCATCCGGGACTCCGAACAACTTTTGGGTTTCCGCATACTAATATCTCTACAACCCTAGCGTCACCAAACCTTAAGTGTGTAGACCCTACGGGTTCGGGAGACATGCAGACATGACCGAGACGCCTCTCCAGTCAATAACCAACAGCGGGATCTGGATACCCATGTTGGCTCCCACATGTTCCACGATGATCTCATCGGATGAACCACGATGTCGAGGATTCAATCAATCCCGTATACAATTCCCTTTGTCAAACGGTATGTTACTTGCCCGAGATTCGATCGTCGGTATCCCAATACCTTGTTCAATCTCGTTACCGGCAAGTCTCTTTACTCGTACCGTAATGCATGATCCCGTGACTAACTCCTTAGTCACTTTGAGCTCATTATGATGATGCATTACCGAGTGGGCCCGGAGACACCTCTCCGTCATACGGAGTGACAAATCCTAGTCTCGATCCGTGCCAACTCAACAGACACTTTCGGAGATACCCGTAGTGTACCTTTATAGTCACCCAGTTACGTTGTGATGTTTGGCACACCCAAAGCACTCCTACGGTATCCGGGAGTTGCACGATCTCATGGTCTAAGGAAAAGATACTTGACATTGGAAAAGCTCTAGCAAACGAACTACACGATCTTTTATGCTACGCTTAGGATTGGGTCTTGTCCATCACATCATTCACCTAATGATGTGATCCCGTTATCAATGACATCTAATGTCCATAGTCAGGAAACCATGACTATCTGTTGATTAACGAGCTAGTCAACTAGAGGCTTACTAGGGACACGTTGTGGTCTATGTATTCACACATGTATTACGATTTCCGGATAACACAATTATAGCATGAACAATAGACAATTATCATGAACAAAGAAATATAATAATAACCATTTATTATTGCCTCTAGGGCATATTTCAAACAGTGTCAAGGGAGAGTTTCCTCAGCACGACGACGTGATGACGGCGATGGTGAAGTGATCCATGCAGGGCTTCGCCTAAGCAGTACGACAATATGACCGGAGGAGTAAACTGTGGAGGGGGCACCACACACGGCTAAGAAACAACTAACGCGCTTAGAGGTGCCCCCTGCCCCCGTATATAAAGGAGGAGAGGGGAGGAGGCCGGCCTAGGCGCGCCCCCAAGTGGGTAGGAGTCCTACTAGGACTCCAAGCCCAATTTGGCCCCCCTTCCTTTTACAGGAGAGGGAAAGGGGGAAGGAGAGGGAGAAGGAGAAGGAAAGGGGAGCCGCGCCCCCTCCCCTTGTCCAATTCGAACTACCAAGGGGGGGGGGGCGCCACCCCCTTGTGGGCTACCTTGCCTCTCCCCTATGGCCCATGTGGCCCATTATTTCCCCCGGGGGGTTCCGGCAACCCCCCGGTACTCCGATAAATACTCGGAATACTCCGTAACCATTCCGGTGTCCGAATACTATCGTCCAATATATCAATCTTTACCTCTCGACCATTTAGAGACTCCTCATCATGTCCGTGATCTCATCCGGGACTCCGAACAATCTTCGGTCACCAAAACACATAACACATAATACAAATCATCATTGAACGTTAAGCGTGCGGACCCTACGGGTTCGAGAACTATGTAGACATGACCGAGACACATCTCCGATTAATAACAAACAACGGAATCTGGATGCTCATATTGGTTCCTACATATTCTACGAAGATCTTTATCATTCAAACCGCAATGACAACATACGTCATTCCCTTTGTCATCGGTATGTTAGTTGCCCGAGATTCGATCGTCGGTATCTTCATACCTAGTTCAATCTCATTACTGGCAAGTCTCTTTACTCTTTCCGTAATACATCATCCCGTAACTAACTCATTAGTCACATTACTTGCAAGGATTATCATGATGTGCATTACCGAGAGGGCCTAGAGATACCTCCCCGATACTCGGAGTGACAAATCATAATCTCGATCTATGCCAACCCAACAAACAGCTTCGGAGACACTTGTAGAGCATCTTTATAATTACCCAGTTATGTTGTGACGTTTGATAGCACACAAGGTGTTCCTCCGGTATTTGGGAGTTGCATAATCTCATAGTCAAAGGAATATGTATAAGTCATGAAGAAATCAATAGCAATAAAACTTAACGATCATTATGCTAAGCTAACGGATGGGTCTTGTCCATCACATCATTCTCCTAATGATGTGATCCCACTCATCAAATAACAACACATGTCTATGGTTAGGAAACTTAACCACCTTTGATTAATGAGCTAGTCTAGTCGAGGCATACTAGGGACGCTATGTTTTGTCTATGTGTTCACACATGTATCAAGTTTCCGGTTAATACAATTATAGCATGAATAACAAACATTTATCATGATATAAGGAAATATAAATAACAACTTTATTATTGCCCCTAGGGTATATTTCCTTCAGTCTCCCACTTGAACTAGAGTCAATAATCTAGATTACATTGTAATGATTCTAACACCCATGGAGTCTTGGTGCTGATCATGTTTTTCTCGTGGAAGGGGCTTAGTCAACGGGTCTGCAACATTCAGATCCATATGTATTTTGCAAATCTCTATGTCTCCCTCCTTGACTTGATCACGGATGGAGTTGAAGCGTCTCCTGATGTGTTTGGTTCTCTTGTGAAATCTGGATTCCTTTGCTAAGGCAATTGCTCCAATATTGTCACAAGAGATTTTCATTGGACCCGATGCACTAGGTATTACACCTAGATTGGATATGAACTCCTTCATCAAGACTCCTTCATTTGCTGCTTCCGAAGTAGCTATGTACTCCGCTTCACATGTAGATCCCGCCATGACGCTTTGCTTGGAACTGCACCAACTGACAGCTCCACCATTCAATATAAATACATATCCGGTCTGCGACTTAGAGTCATCTGGATCAGTGTCAAAGCTAGCATCGATGTAACCATTTACGACAAGCTCTTTTTCACCTCCATAAATGAGAAACATATCCTTAGTCCTTTTCAGGTACTTCTGGATGCTCTTGACCGATGTCCAGTGATCCACTCCTGGATTACTTTGGTACCTCCCTGCTAAACTTATAGCAAGGCACACATCAAGTCTGGTACACAACATTGCATACATGGTAGAACCTATGGCTGAGGCATAGGGAATGACTTTCATTTTCTCTCTATCTTCTGAAGTGGTCGGGCATTGAGTCTATATATTTCAGACCTTGTAACACAGGTAAGAACCCTTTCTTTGACTGATCCATTTTGAACTTCTTCAAAACTTTATCAAGGTATGTGCTTTGTGAAAGTCCAATTAAGCATCTTGATCTATCTCTATAGATCTTGATGCCCAATATATAAGTAGCTTCACCGAGGTCTTTCATTGAAAATTCTTATTCAAGTATCCTTTTATGCTATCTAGAAATTCTATATCATTTCCAATCAATAATATGTCATCCACATATAATATTAGAAATGCTACAGAGCTCCCACTCACTTTCTTGTAAATACAGGCTTTTCCGAAAGCGTATATTCGAACTCCGAGAGGCTTGCACTAGTCCCTAAATGGATCGCTGGAGCTTGCACACTTTGTTAACACCTTTAGGATCGAAAAAACCTTCTGGTTGCATCATATACAACTCTTCTTTAAGAAATCCATTAAGGAATGCAGTTTTGACGTCCATTTGCCAGATTTCATAATCATAAAATGTGGCAATTGCTGACATGATTCGGACAGACTTAAGCATCGCTACGGGTGAGAAGGTCTCATCATAGTCAACTCCTTGAACTTGTCGAAAATCTTTCGCAACAAGTCGAGCTTTGTAGATAGTAACATTACCATCAACGTCAGTCTTCTTCTTGAAGATCCATTTATTCTCAATGGCTTGCCGATCATCGGGCAAGTCAACCAAAGTCCATACTTTGTTCTCATACATGGATCCCATCTCAGATTTCATGGCCTCAAGCCATTTCGCGGATCTGGGCTCATCATCGCTTCCTCATAGTTCGTAGGTTCGTCATGGTCTAGTAACATGACTTCCAGAACAAGATTACCATACCACTCTGGTGCGGAACGTACTCTGGTTGACCTACGAGGTTTGGTAGTAACTTGATCTGAAGTTTCATGATCATCATCATTAGCTTCCTCACTAATTGGTGTAGGCTTCCCTGGAACTGATTTCTGTGATGAACTACTTTCCAATTCGAGAGAAGGTACAACTACCTCATCAAGTTCTACTTTCTTCCCACTCACTTCTTTTGAGAGAAACTCCTTCTCTAGAAAGGATCCATTCTTAGCAACAAATATCTTGCCTTCGGATCTGTGATAGAAGGTGTACCCAACAGTTTCTTTTGGGTATCATATGAAGACACACTTTTCGATTTGGGTTCGAGCTTATCAGGTTGAAGCTTTTTCACATAAGCACCGCATCCCCAAACTTTAAGAAACGACAGCTTAGGTTTCTTATCAAACCATAGTTCATACGGTGTCGTCTCAACGGATTTAGATGGTGCCCTATTTAACGTGAATGCAGCTGTCTCTAATGCATAACCCCAAAACGATAGTGGTAAATCCGTAAGAGACATCATAGATCACACCATATCTAATAAAGTACGGTTACGACGTTCGGACACACCATTATGCTGTGGTGTTCCAGGTGGCGTGAGTTGTGAAACTGTTCCACATTGTTTTAAATGAAGGCCAAAGTCGTAACTCAAATATTTGCCTCCGCAATCAGATCGTAGAAACTTTATTTTCTTCCTACGATGATTTTCCACTCCACTCTTAAATTCTTTGAACTTTTCAAATGTTTCAGACTTGTGTTCATTAAGTAGATATACCCATATCTGCTCAAATCATCTGTGCAGGTCAGAAAATAACGATACCGCCGCGAACCTCAATACTCATCGGACCACATACATCGGTATGTATTATTTCCAATAAGTCAGTAGCTCGCTCCATTGTTCCGGAGAACGGAGTATTAGTCATCTTGCCCATGAGGCATGGTTCGCATGCATCAAATGATTCATAATCAAGTGATTCCAAAAGTCCATCTGCATGGAGTTTCTTCATGTGCTTTACACCAATATGATCTAAACGACAGTGCCACAAATATGTTGCACTATCATTATCAACTTTGCATATTTTGGCATCAATATTATGAATATGTGTATCACCACGATCGAGATTCAACAAAAGTAGACCGCTCTTCAAGGGTGCATGACCATAAAATATATTACTCATATAAATAGAACAACCATTATTCTCTGATTTAAATGAATAACCGTCTCGCATCAAACAAGATCCAGATATAATGTTCATGCTCAACGCTGGCACCAAATAACAATTATTCAGGTCTAAAACTAATCCCAAAGGTAGATGTAGAGGCGTAGCGTGTCGACGGCGACCACATCGACCATGGAACCATTCCCGACGCGCATCGTCACCTTGTCCTTAGCCAATCTTCGCTTAATCCATAGCCCCTGTTTCGAGTTGCAAATATGAGCAACAGAACCAGTATCAAATACCCAGGCACTACTACGAGCATTAGTAAGGTACACATCAATAACATGTATATAGAATATACCTTTGTTCACTTTTCCATCCTTCTTATCCGCCAAATACTTGGGGCAGTTCCGCTTCCAGTGTCCAGTCCCTTTGCTGTAGATGCACTCGGTTTCAGGCTTAGGTCCAGACTTGGGCTTCTTCCTGGGAGTGGCAACTTGCTTGCCATTCTTCTTGAAGTTCCCCTTCTGTAACATCCCAAATTTTCAATTTGGAATGTTATACATTAGATCATCTTTGCATAGCATATTTTATTGCATTTTGGCAAATCCTCGATAAATCCTAAGCAACTCAAGGACCCTCGGAGAGAGTTGGGGATTTTCCCGATTTTTCATATTTGATTTTATCAAATAATAAAACGAGGATTTTGGTTTTAATTATTTTACTCTCCAAAAAATATTTCATATTAAAATAAATGAGAGGAGAAAATATGACTTCTCCAAAACAATTGAAATATTGGAGGAAAAATATTAAAATCATATATTGGATTTTATTCAGATTTTATTGCAATTTTACTTGCATTAAAAAAATTGCCCGTTTTCAGAGCATTTTTGTGTCAAAAAAATGTTCACCGTGTTCTAATTATTTTTATTAGACGGGGAAAATTTGTTTTATCATTTTTTGATTTTTATTTCCTTTTCTGCGATATTTTTTAGATTCGGCGGAATATTTTAAAAAAAAACACCGGGCCCGACCGGGCCGAGGCCCAGCCGAGCCGGCCGGCCCAGCCCCGCCGTCTCCCTCGCGCGCACGGCCGCCGCCGCCCGAGTCCGCCCCGAGCACGGCCGACGCCGTCACCTTGCCCCTCCTCCAAGCCAGCCCCCCTCTCTTATAAGCCACCGCCGCCCCCCCTCTCTCACCCCGAGCCCCGCCCCAAGCCGCCGCCCGAGCTCGCCGCCCCGCTCGCCGTACGCCGCCGCCGACGCCGCCCCTCGCCGCCGCCCTCGCCCCGCCGCCCCGCCGCCCTCGCCGAGGCCCGCCGGAGCCCCAAGCCGCCCCGCCGGAGCCCGTCCCGACGAGGTACCGAGCCGCCGCCGTTTTGCCGGTTTTCTAAAAAAATTAAAAAAAACCTTTCGTTTTTTTCTAAACCCTAGATCGGTTTATTTTTTTCGGTTTTATTATTTAGTGAACGTTCACCGACCCGTTCGTTTTAACGAACGTGTTCGTCGGATTTTCGCTGTTAACGAACGTCCGTTCTTTAACCGTTCGTCAGTTTTTCTTTTTCGCCAGATTTTTCTGAGATTATTCCAGATCGCGATTTCAGATCAGATCTTCGTTTTCGTTTAACTTTTCGCTCGTTTATCGGAATCAGGCGATTCAAGCGCCTAGAGTTTCGTCTCGAAATTCTCTTTCCGTTTAACCTACTCAAACAAGTTTTTGCTACTGTAAAATTTGACCTAGATCCAGATTAGTAAACGAAGCTTGTTTCTTTCGCCGTTTGACTTTCGTTGCTTCGTTCGAGTTGATTCTTTTTGCAAACCGGAGTTCTTAAGTTGAACTTTCTGGTTGGATCTTTTATTAGAGTTTTACCTATGCATTAGATGAGTACTTATTGTTTGCTTGTTTGTTTGCGATAGAGTACCCGGAGTGCGCCGCTTGTTACTTCGAATCTCTAGGTTTCGCGGATCATCAGCAAGGCAAGTAACACTTTGATCATACCTTTCCATACCCAGTTTTTATTGCATTAGATCAATCCTCAAACATTGCATGATTAGGATCTAATTAAATTGTGGGTATTGGGAAGTAGTTGAGGTAGTACCTATTACCTGTTTATTATCAAACCCTTGGGAGTTACTTCTACGTTGCTATTATATTGCTATGCTATGCTCGTAGGCGTGGATTGGGTTTGAGAGTATTCATGACAGATGTGAGATTGTTAATTAATGGTTTACTTAAGGTGGCAACAAAAACTCACATCTGGGTGGATTGAGGTACCTGGGTATTCCAGGATCGCCTGTTTTCTTTTGGACCGCCACCCAGGTTCAAAGGGATCATGAGATTATTCATGCTAGAAACTTCTGTGTGCAGCCGCAAGCTATTATGGGCTCTAGCATAGTTGATTAAGTTGTGTGAACTCTTACAGTGGTAGACTAGCAGATGTAGGGGATGTAGGTGGTACGGTCTATCACATCGTAAGGTGCAAACACTTCTGAAAGACTGTGTCTCGGTCATCCGTTTCTCAAACATCATGAAGTGCGAGAATCAGGCGGAGGCGATCGAGTCTTGTGGGAAAAGTGCACAAACCTCTGCAGAGTGTATAAACTAATCATGGTTAGCCGTGTCCCCGGTTATGGACAACTTGAGTATCTAGTACTTGGATTATCATGTGAATCTCATCATGTTACTTTAATTAATTTTGTCTGGTTAATGATGATACTTAATTGGGATTGAGATGTTGTCAACCATCTCGATGTTCAACAACCACCATGATAGTTAAATAAAATTTATTCCTTTGCAGTAGGGAAAAATTGGCTTTTTGCAAAACTGTAACCATAGAGCCTTTCCACCAGCCATACATGTATGTAGTGTAGCATTATTATGTTCATTACTCTCTATGTGTTACTTTGACAACATATTCCATGTGCTGACCTGTTTTCGGGCTGCAACGTTTCATGTTGCAGACTTTTCAGACGACGAGTAAGGTGCCGTAGGTCGTGGTCTTATACTCAGTGATGCCGTTGGAATTGATGGACTCACTTATCTTCCAAGCCTTCCGCTGTTATCGTAGTAGATGGCCTTAAGCCATATTTATCATACTTATTCTCTTTTGAGATATTCGATGTAATAAGTGTGTGATTGCTACTCTGTTATAAATCCTCCATTTGTACTGTGCGTGTCAGCATTACTGATCCAGGGATGACACCGGTGCATAGCAGCACAGACTATTTGAGGTCTGGTCGCTACAAAGGTGGTATCAGAGCCAGGTTGACTGTAGGACACGACCACTAAGCTTAAACCCTAGAACACTTCTCTCTTTTCATTTCTGACCCCTCTCCACTTTCTACTCTTTTAGGAATGGCGGATGCAAGGAGCAAGTTCATGCAACCAGATGAAGACACGCCTTTTGGACGACACTTGAAGGAAGTCACTAAGTACTTGAACATAGGAATACCAAGCATTACCGGAACCTACAACACCACATTACCTGAAGAGGAGAGCTGGCAGATTCAAGTTCAAGTTCCAGGAAGGACGATAGTGCCAGTTACTGAGCCTATAAGGTTGTCTTTTGAAGCACCAACCTGGAGTTTAGGGAAGAGCATGGCAGCCCACATCGCTATGGGACGCATTGGAGAAGTCTACCACAGGGAGCTTAAGGATACTATTTATCAGATTTGTGGACGCCGAGACGAGCAATGGGAGATGATTAGCACCAAGAAGGATGGATCAATTGCAGCTTTCATCCAGGAGCAAAACCGACACATTCGTCGCCAGGAGAACCAGCAGACAAGATAGATCTGAAGAAGGCGTTGACAAAGATCAAGGAGCTGGAGGAAGAACTCAAGGCTACACGCAAGGATTATTTGGAGGAAATCGTCGCACTAGTGGGGAAGAATGACGACCTGGAGAAAAAGATTGGAGTATTCATGGGAAATCCAGTACCAAAAGCAGAAGATGATGAATGCACTTGCTCAGATAACTATATCATCATCGACGACACCGACTCGGACCCCAGTGAAGATGACTTTGTTGATGAAGCTGGAGCAGATATCATGGAGTCTTCAACTGATTAGAATTTCTAGTAGACCACCATATCAGTAGTAGTTTTCCCCCATTTATATAGTATAGTTCGAGCACTTTTGTAACGCTAGATAGATCGATTGTATGCCTTGTTTGAATTGATTGAGTGATATTGATTGTTTTTGTCTCATGAGCTTATGGGTAGTGTTTTCCCTCTAGACCTCATTCTATTCTAAACCCTCATCTTTTCTAACCTATCAGATGCCTCCGAGACGCGACACCGGATTTGTTTTCCCACCGAAGATCACTCAGTTGATTCAGCAACAGAATGCCCTGATGCAAGTGTTAGTACAGAACCAAGGCAACAACAACAACAACAACCCACCACCACCACCTGTTGATCACTTAGCCCGTTTCTTGAGGCTGAATCCGCCGGTGTTTTCCAGTAGCACCGAGCCGATTGTTACAGATGATTGGCTCCGCAAAGTTGGAAGGGAGTTGGCTACTACAGGATGCACAGATGCGGAAAGAGTGCGCTTTGCCGCACATCAGCTTGATGGACCCTCAGCATCATGGTGGGAGAATTACACAGCCACACACCCTATTGACACTGTCACATGGGACCAGTTTCAGCAAGCTTTCCGTACAGCCCATGTTTCAGCAGGAGCTATGGCTATGAAGAAGTGTGAGTTCCGCAACCTACGCCAAGGAGGACGCACCGTAGCCCAGTATGTGGAGGATTTCAGTAAGTTAGCACGTTATGCACCAGATGACGTTGCTACGGATGCAGCCAAGCAGGAGAAGTTTCTCGAAGGATTGAATGATGAGCTGAGCATGCAGCTAATGGTAGCAACCTTCAACAACTACCAGGAATTGGTAGATAGAGCACTCATGATTGAAGGGAAGCAACAGCAGATTGAGAACCGTAAGAGGAAGTATGGACAAGGAAAGTACAATTCTGGAGCTCAGCAGAAGCCACGATTTGCCCCGAAATCGGGAGCACAGTTTCAGCATACCCATGGAGGAGGTAGTTCGCACAACCATAATGGCTCCAAGAATGGTAATGGGAACGGAGGAAGCAATGGACAGAACCGTACCAACCCATCAACCCCAGCTAAGAGAGACCTGAGCCAAGTCACTTGCTTTAAGTGCCAGAAGACTGGACATTATGCCAACGAATGTCCTGAAGCCCAGAATGGTAATGGAAATGGAAGCTCTGGGAAGAAGCCGAACCCTTTCAACAAAGGACATGTGAACCACGTGAGCGTGGAAGAGGTTGAAGCACAGCCTGATGCAGTAATAGGTAAGTTTTTGGTTAAGTCATTTACTGCACTCGTTCTTTTTGATACTGGTGCATCGCATTCATACATATCAAGGGGATTTGTGGATAAGTATAAACTGCCAACCCAAGCCCTTAGGTCACCCATGTTAGTAACCTGGCCAGGAGCAGAGTATATGGCTAGTTTGTGGTGTGATCGGTTACCATTAAGGATTGGTAACTACCTGTTTCCCTCAGACCTAATAATATTGGAATCGCAAGGATTGGATGTGATATTAGGCATGGATTGGTTATCAAAGTATGGAGGGAACATCGATTGTGCCAGTAAGTCGATTTTGCTTACCACCCCAGAAGGAAGAAGGATCAAGTATGTATCCCGGCATGTGCCGAAGAGGACTCAAGTGAATTCCTTATCAGGAGTTGTACAAGAGGAAGTGCCAGTGGTGAAGGATTACCCGGATGTATTTCCAGAAGAGTTGCCAGGCATGCCACCGGATAGAGACATTGAGTTTCTGATTGAACTTTTGCCAGGCACAGGGCCAATATCTAAGAGACCGTACAGGATGCCCGCAAAAGATTTGGAGGAGATTAAGAAGCAGATTAAGGAATTATTGGATAAAGGCTATATTCGCCCAAGTTCGTCACCTTGGGGATCGCCCGTACTTCTAGTGGAGAAGAAAGATGGATCGTTGAGGATGGTTGTTGATTAACGTGGATTGAATGAAGTGACCATCAAAAACAAGTACCCACTGCCGATGATCAATGATTTGTTTGACCGCTTACAAGGAGCCAAGGTATTTTCCAAGGTCGATCTACGACCAGGATACCATCAGTTAAAGATTCGAGAGCAGGATATACCCAAGACGACTTTTACCACCAGATATGGGCTATATGAGTATACCGTTATGTCATTTGGTCTGACTAACGCGCCTGCCTATTTCATGAACCTGATGAACAAAGTGTTTATAGAGCTTTTGGATAAGTTCGTCGTAGTGTTCATTGATGATATTTTAGTCTACTCCAAGAATGAAGAAGAGCATAAGGAGCATTTGCGTTTGGTACTTGAGAAGCTCAAAGAACATCAGTTATACGCCAAGTTCAGCAAATGTGAATTTTGGCTGAAGGAAGTTGGATTCCTCGGACATGTTATATCCGGAGAAGGAATAGCAGTAGACCCCGCCAAATTTGACACAGTAACAAGTTGGGAATCACCCACGTCAGTTGGAGAGATCCGGAGTTTCCTTGGACTTGCAGGATACTACCGGAGGTTCATCGAGAATTTCTCAAAGATTGCAAAACCCATGACCGAGCTATTGAAGAAGGACACCAAATTCAATTGGACGGAGGAATGTGAAGCTAGTTTCCAAGAGTTGAAGAAACGATTGGTTACATCACTAGTGTTGATTCTGCCCGATCAACGCAAGGATTATGAAGTTTATTGCGACGCTTCTCATCGAGGACTTGGAGTAGTGCTTATGCAGGAAGGAAGAGTTGTTTCATATGCTTCACGACAACTTAAACCCCATGAGAAGAATTATGCCAAGCATGATTTGGAATTAGCAGCCGTAGTGCATGCGTTGAAGACATGGAGACATTTTCTCATCGGAAACCATTGTGAGGTGTACACGGATCACAAGAGTTTGAAGTACATTTTCACGCAGAAGGAGTTAAATCTCAGGCAGAGGAGATGGTTGGAGCTTATTAAGGACTATGATATGAGATTGCATTATCACCCAGGAAAGGCTAACGTAGTAGCAGATGCGTTGAGCCGCAAGAGCCATGTCAACACCCTCATGACAGGAGAGTTACCCCAGGAGTTAGCCGAGGATCTTCGTGAGCTATGCTTGGAGATAGTCCCAAGAGGCTATTTAGCGACATTGGAGATTCAGTCTACCTTGATGGAAAAGATCAGAGATGCTCAAAAGACAGACAAGGAGATTGACGAGATAAAGAAAAAGATGAGCAAAGGAAAAGCCAAGGGATTTCGTGAGGATGAGCACGATACCTTATGGTTTGAGGACCGTGTTTATGTGCCCAATGATCCGGAGATCAGGAAGTTGATTTTGCAAGAGGCCCATGATTCACCATATTCGATTCACCCAGGAAATACCAAGATGTATTTGGATTTGAAGGATACTTTCTGGTGGACCGGAATGAAGAAAGATATTGCGGAGTATGTAGCAGTTTGTGATGTATGTCAGAGAGTGAAGGCAGAACATCAGAAGCCAGCAGGATTGCTACAACCATTGCCGATACCCGAAAGGAAGTGGGATAAAATAGGCATGGATTTTATCACGGGATTGCCCAGGACTTGTTCAGGCTATGACTCAATATGGGTTGTAGTCGACCGTTTGACAAAAGTAGCTCATTTCATTCCAGTGAAGACCACTTACACCAGTGCTAAGTTGGCAAAGATATACATGACCAGGATCGTATGTTTGCATGGAGTTCCGAGGACCATTGTATCAGATAGAGGAACCCAGTTTACCTCGAAGTTTTGGAATCAGTTACATGAAACTTTGGGAACCAGGCTAGAATTCAGTACAGCCTTTCACCCACAGACAGATGGACAGACCGAGAGAGTCAATCAGATTTTGGAAGACATGTTGAGAGCTTGTGCACTAGATTATGGATCTAGTTGGGACGACAATTTGCCATATGCAGAGTTTTCTTACAACAACAGTTATCAAACCAGTTTGAAGATGGCCCCTTTCGAAGCTTTGTACGGAAGGAGGTGTAGAACACCATTGCGATGGGACGAAGTTGGAGACCGTCAGTTGTTTGGACCAGATTAGATTAAGGAGTCTGAACAGAAAGTGAGGTTGATTCGTGATAGGCTCAAGGTAGCCCAGTCCAGGCAGAAGAGTTATGCGGATTCTAAATGAAAGGAGATAGTTCACGAAGTCGGAGACAGAGTTTATCTTCGAGTATCACCACTTCGAGGAGTGAAGCGCTTTGGAGTTAAGGGAAAGTTAGCACCCCGTTTTATCGGACCATACAGAGTTTTGGAACGTATGGGAGAAGTTGCCTACAAGCTGGAATTGCCTGAAGGATTGGCAGGAGTTCATGATGTATTTCACGTTTCCCAGTTGAAAAAGTGCCACGCAGAGATGGCTGAGATACCACTGAGAGATACAGTGCCGCTGGAAGCGATTCAACTGGAAAGTGATTTGACCTATGAGGAGAAACCAATTAAGATTCTTGAGTATGCCAGCCGAGTCACCCGCAGTAAGGTTATCAAGTTTTGCAAAGTCCAGTGGAGTCACCACACGGAAGATGAAGCCACCTGGGAGCGAGAGGAAGATCTACGGAAGGACCACTCTCACCTATTTTCTAGCCAACCCGAATCTCGAGGGCAAGATTCATCTTAAGGGGGGTAGGTTTGTAACATCCCAAATTTTCAATTTGGAATGTTATACATTAGATCATCTTTGCATAGCATATTTTATTGCATTTTGGCAAATCCTCGATAAATCCTAAGCAACTCAAGGACCCTCGGAGAGAGTTGGGGATTTTCCCGATTTTTCATATTTGATTTTATCAAATAATAAAACGAGGATTTTGGTTTTAATTATTTTTCTCTCCGAAAAATATTTCATATTAAAATAAATGAGAGGAGAAAATATGACTTCTCCAAAACAATTGAAATATTGGAGGAAAAATATTAAAATCATATATTGGATTTTATTCGGATTTTATTTGCAATTTTACTTGCATTAAAAAAATTGCCCGTTTTCAAAACTGCATTTTTGTGTCAAAAAAATGTTCACCTTGTTTTAATTATTTTTATTAGACGGGGAAATTTTGTTTTATCATTTTTCGATTTTTATTTATTTTTCTGTGATTGTTTTAGATTCGGCGGAATATTTAAAAAAAAACACCGCGCCCGACCGGGCCGAGGCCTAGCCGAGCCGGCCGGCCCAGCCCCGCCGTCTCCCTCGCGCGCACGGCCGCTGCCGCCCGAGTCCGCCCCGAGCACTGCCGACGCCGCCGCCTTGCCCCTCCTCCAAGCCAGCCCCCCTCTCTTATAAGCCGCCGCCGCCCCCCCTCTCTCACCCCGAGCCCCGCCCCAAGCCGCCGCCGCCGGAGCCCGCAGCGCCGCCGCCCGAGCTCGCCGCCCCGCTCGCCGTACGCCGCCGCCGACGACGCCCCGAGCCGCCGCCCGAGCCCCGCCGCCCTCGTCGAGCCCCGCCGGAGCCCCAAGCCGCCCCGCCGGAGCCCGTCCCGACGAGGTACCGAGCCGCCGCCGTTTTGCCGATTTAAAAAAAAACCGTTGGTTTTTTTGTAAACCCTAGATCGGTTTATTTTTTTCGGTTTTATTATTTAGTGAACGTTCACCGACCCGTTCGTTTTAACGAACGTGTTCGTCGGATTTTCGCTGTTAACGAACGTCCGTTCTTTAACCGTTTGTCAGTTTTTCTTTTTCGCCGGATTTTTCCGAGATTATTCCAGATCGCGATTTCAGATCAGATCTTCGTTTTCGTTTAACTTTTCGCTCGTTTATCGGAATCAGGCGATTCAAGCGCCTAGAGTTTCGTCTCGAAATTCTCTTTTCGTTTAACCTACTCAAACAAGTTTTTGCTACTGTAAAATTTGACCTAGATCCAGATTAGTAAACGAAGCTTGTTTCTTTCGCCGTTTGACTTTCGTTGCTTCGTTCGAGTTGATTCTTGTGCCTTTGATCTCCATCTCCAAGGCACCGTCATGATCTCCATCGTCACCGTCTTGACACCTTGATCTCCATCGTAGTGTCGTTGTCGTCTCGCCAACTATTGCTTCTACAACTATCGCTAACGCATAGTGATAAAGTAAATAAATTACATGGCCATTGCATTTCATACAATAAAGCGACAACCATAAGGCTCCTGCCAGTTGCTGATAACTTCTACAAAACATGATCATCTCATACAATAACATATATCACATCATGTCTAGACCATATCACATCACAACATGCCCTGCAAAAACAAGTTAGACGTCCTCTACTTTGTTGTTGCAAGTTTTACGTGGCTGCTACGGGCTTCTAGTAAGAACCATTCTTACCTACGCATCAAAACCACAACGGTGTTTCGTCAAGTTTGTTGTTTTAACCTTCAACAAGGACCGCCGCAGTCAAATTCGATTGAACTAAAGTTGGAGAAATAGACACCCGCCAGCCACCTTTATGCAAAACAAGTTGCATGTCTGTCGGTGGAACCGGTCTCATGAACGTGGTCATGTAAGGTTGGTCCGGGCTGCTTCATCCAGCAATACCGCCGAATCAAAATAAGACGTTGGTGGTAAGCAGTATGACTATCACCGCCCAAAACTCTTTGTGTTCTACTCGTGCATATCATCTCCGCATATACCTGGCTCGGATGCCACTGTTGGGAAACGTTGCATGCAATTTCAAAAAAATTCCTACGATCATGCAAGATCTATCTAGGAGATGCATAAAAATGAGAGGGGAGAGTGTGTCCACGTACCCTCGTAGAATGAAAGCGGAAGTGTTAGTTTAACGTGGTTGATGTAGTCAAACGTCTTCGCGATCCAACCGATCAAGTACCGAACGTACGCCACCTCCGAGTTCAGCACACGTTCAGCTCAATGACGTCCCTTGAAATCTTGATCTAGAAAAGTGTCGAGGGAGAGTTTTGTCAGCACGACGGTATGATGACGGTGATGGTGAAGTGATCCACGTAGGGCTTGCCTAAGCACTACGACAATATGACCGGAGGAGTAAACCGTGGAGGGGGGCACCGCACACGGCTAAGAAACAACTGATGCGCTTAGAGGTGCCCCTTCTCTCGTATATAAAGGGGGAGAGGGGAGGAGGCCGGCCTAGGCGCTCCCCCAAGTGGGGAGGAGTCCTACTAGGAGTCCAAGCCCAATTCGGACCCCCATTTCCCTTTACCGGAGAGGGAAAGGGGGAAGGAGAGGGAGAAGGAGAAGGAAAGGGGGGCCGCGCCCCCTCCCCTTGTCCAATTCGAACTCCCCATGGGGGGGCGCCACCCCCTTGTGGGCTGCCTTGCCTCTCCCTTATGGCCCATTACTTCCCCCGGAGGGTTCCGGTAACCCCTCGTTACTCCGATAAATACTCGGAACACTCCGTAACCATTCTGGTGTCCGAATACTATCGTCCAATATATCATTCTTTACCTCTCGACCATTTCAAGACTCCTCATCATGTTCGTGATCTCATCCGGGACTCCGAACAACCTTCGATCACCAAAACACATAACTCATAATACAAATCGTCATCGAACGTTAAGCGTGCGGACCCTACGGGTTCGAGAACTATGTAGACATGACAGATACACATCTTCGATCAATAACCAACAGCGGAACCTGGATGCTTATATTGGTTCCTAGATATTCTACGGAGATCTTTATCGGTCAAATCGCAATGACAACATACGTCATTCCCTTTGTCAGCGGTATGTTACTTGCCCGAGATTCGATCGTCGGTATCTTCATACCTAGTTCAATCTCGGTACCGGCAAGTCTCTTTACTCGTTCAGTAATACATCTTCCCGTAACTAACTCATTAGTCACATTGCTTGCAAGGCTTATCATGATGTGCATTACCGAGAGGGCCCAGAGATACCTCTCCGATACTCGGAGTGACAAATCCTAATCTCGATCTATGCTGACCCAACAAACACCTTCGGAGACACCTGTAGAGCATCTTTATAATCACCGAGTTACGTTGTGACGTTTGATAGCACACAAGGTGTTCCTCCGGTATTCGGGAGTTGCATTATCTCATACTCAAAGGAATATATATAAGTCATGAAGAAAGCAATAGCAATAAAACTTAATGATCATTATGCTAAGCTAACACATGGATCTTGTCCATCACATCATTCTCCTAATGATGTGATCCCATTCATCAAATGACAACACATGTCTATGGTCAGGAAACTTAACCATCTTTGATTAACGAGCTTGTCTAGTAGAGGCATTCTAGGGACACTATGTTTTGGCTATGTATTCACACATGTATCGAGTTTTCGGTTAATATAATTCTAGCATGAATATTAACATTTATCATGATATAAGGAAATATAAATAACAACTTTATTATTGCGTCTAGGGCATATTTCCTTCACCGCTACCATGGCGCGGCGGCTAGGTTCAATTTCCCCTTTGGCACACGTCCGGTCGACATCGTTCCACCGGAGCCAGGGGTGGTGAGCTCGGCTATGGCATGGGAGGACCGCGAGGCGTGGGAGCGCTTTGAGGCCGAGGCCGCCGACGAGGCCTACATGCAAGAGCTCCCCCGGTAGCACCCGGAGCTCGTGGAGGTGGAGCGGGCGATCTTTGCCGGCACGGAGGGCGGTGAGGTTATTGCGCTCTCCTCCGATGACGAGGTCGAAGGCGGCGAGGACGGTGGCGCAGAGGGCGGCGAGGTTATCGCGCTCTCCTCTGATGACGAGGTCAAAGGCGGCGACGACAGCTGCGTGGAGGGCGTCGAGGTGGGCCCCGAGGACGAGGAGATCGACGTCGACGAGTGGAGGAGTGCCTTCCCCAACGTCCCTGACGACGGCACCTGCCCGGACCCGGCTCGCGGCACACCGTACATGTTGAGGAAGGATTGGCTCGACCTCTACTTCGACCGAAAGTAGTTTAGCTTAGTTTAAATTTATGTTTTATATTCGGTTATGCAAAACTATCTATGTTTATGTTTGAATGCATGCTACTTTTGGTTGAACCTGCTTTTAACTTGATCAAATTGAAGTTTACAACATTAAGTTTAGGGGATCGACTAGAAAAGGCCAAAAATTGCTGGAGTAAATATATATCCACTAAGGGTTTTAGTCCTTTAACTTTTAAAGGATCGGCTAGAGATGGCCTTATGACTTGTTTATTTTAGTTCTTCACAATGTGATGCTCTATATGTGCAACTATTTGCCGTGCAGTTCAATTTCATCAATAACAGTTTCAACAATACCACTATGAATTACGATATTTGGTTGCTGTTAAGGATATTGCAGTTAACATGCGTTTTTGTTTTTTAACAATAACTAGTGTACTTTAGACTTGCACAATACCAGTTTGAATGACTATTTGCTTGTTTTTAAATGTTATGCCTGATGCAGGTAACACACCTTTCCACTTCTTGTTTTGCTTAACTAGCGTGCTTAAGCCTGCACACTGAAGCTATCATTTGTAGATTATGTTGTCTACCATGGATATATTTGGTTGATGGTTAGCCTGTTGTGCTTAACATGCCTTTATATGTACTCATACAGGACAATATTGAGAACTATGTTGTTTTCCATCGAGGTTAGTTTCATCACATTGCTTATATGTACTCACTGTTCAAGATATCGGTAGCTGGTACCATATAGCCTGGGCCTGCTAAGGGATTAATCATCGAATCAGACATTTCACTGAATATATCTGTAACCCATTTATTAGTAGGTTAACTAGGGCCATATTTAATATATCCAAGGCTACATAGCAACATGCATTGTACTGAATGACTAAATATGCAATCACGGGCTACGTAGCAACAAGGAAGAGTGTTACCTTAATGTTCTGATGATATCTAGATATACATGTAATAAAATCTTATATAATGGGATGGAGGGAATGTTGTACTACATCATTTTTCAATTGTTGTTTAGCTTCTAATATTAACTTGGTGCTTTTAGGTACATATATCATTGCCAAAGATCCACACTTTGACCCGTTCTGCGTATGGGGCAATGAGATATTCATGAACCCGCATCAAGTGAGGAAACTGATAAATATTGTTATTAAAATGGGTCAAAAGATGTCAATCGAACTACTCCCTCCGTCCCATAATATAAGAACATTTTTGACAGTACACTAGTCTAAAAACGCTCTTATATTATGGGACAGAGGGAGTATTTGTTTACACTTCATGCAAACAACAGTGAACTGCAGGATGGTAAGTAAGAACCTTGTAGCCTTCTTTTTACTGCCCGTAATGAGTTGTGTTAGATGACAATGTGTGAATCTTTTTTCTTTTGCAGTGGATCCTGAAGCAGTTTACTCAAGATTACCTCTCAAACTACATGATTGGCGGGAGGCCATCACAAGGGGTTGGACTAGAGTCGTACATGCCTTCTGCATCCAGGAGAGCACAATAGGGCCATTCCGCTTCACCTTGTTCAGCAACCGGAATGTCTGTCGCCTCTTTCTTTACCATATGTAATAGTACAAGTATAGAACCCTGGTTCATCATTCTTTATTTGGTGCTTATGTAATTCTTAAACATATGTGCCTGTGAATCGAATAATGCATTGGTTGTTTGAACCTGATGGATATGAATAAAGCTATAGCCTACTTTCAAGTTTAAATTAGGTACAATTTTAAATAGCAGCAATTAAATTAGGGCGAAATTATGGTGTGCATGCCATTCCGGCGCACATGGTTAATAAAGCACAAAGTGTGCGATATACATCATAATCCGACACGGTTCACGGAGAGGAAACATGTGTAACAATGCACACAATTGCCGTTTGGAAAGCGTGTGTGATGTCAGACACTATCACCTACGGTGCAGGAAAACTAAATGTGTGTGATTGTCTACCTATCATACACGGTTTATAATCATGAACTGTTTGTGATATGACATGCATCGTAAACGTAGAGCCAGTTAGGTATGTGCCTGGAATCTGCCTGATTTTAGGTAAAACCACAAAACTCTGACTGCGATGGCAATGCGAGCACAAACGAGTAGCAAGGATGAAGCGTTTGGGATATTTGAGATATCAGAAATGGTTATACAGGGACAACTGTATGCATCAAGGCTCCCTATCCCCGATGGTTTCTGGGTCGTGTGGGAAGGACCCCCCTATCGCCCACACTCACTTGGCGACAGTTCCAAATGCCGTCGCGGAAAGGGGTTAAAAACCGTTTGTATAGCGCCGATGCGTACCAGTGACTCCTCTCCATCTGTGACTCCACTGCCGCGTCTTCCCCGTCTCCGGGTCGTTCCAGTCTGGGGCCTTGCCGTCGTCCATCGGCCTTGGTGCGCTCGGCACGGTGTGGTCAACATGGTCAACAAACGAGAGTCATCGAAAGATGACTGTATGTGAGAGGCTGACAGTGGGGACGCACCACGCCCTTGGACGCATGCATGCAACTGCATCCTTCTTACCTTGAAAAATAATATTTTCTCCCCCTGATAGTTGGGACCCACCTGCTACATCTTCGCATGCAAGGAAGTGTGTCCTTATTACGAGAAAAAATGATTCCCCTCCTGACAGTTGGGACCCAGCAGCTATATCTTCGCACGCAAGGATGTGTGTCCTTATCCTCCCTGACAACTGGGACCCACCAGGTCGAAGCATAGGTACCGTTGTCTGTCTTGTCGCGAACGTCTACGCACATACTGGTCGATCGGTCACTCTGCAACGATGAACCGTGGCCGAGTAAGTAGCGGCACATGTCATAGTAGAGCCCCCCCACATAGCAGTTCAGGCTGTCCCGTCTAAACCGTGTACACGTACATACAATGTAACATCCCAAAATTCTAAATTTTGGAATGTTATATTAAATAAATATTTATGATTGTTTGTTTGATTGTTGTGTGACTGATTGTGTGAAATTGAGTGGCATTTGGAAATTTCAGAGGCATTTGAATTTTATTTGACTTTGAATTCAAATTGGCATTTGAAATTTATTTCAAAAAAATCCCTGACAAATACTTGTTCAAAAGTATGAGAGGAGCTAAAATGACACTCCAAAAATGTCAGAAGAAATTAATGCCAAAATGTTTTGAATTCAAATTGAGTTTTATTTGGAATTTTCAGAAAAATCTTTTTTTATAAAGTTTGGTTTTCGCCTCTGAAACACAGTTCACCTTCTAGGATTTTTTTCCTGATTATTGTGATATATATATATATATATATATGTCCTATATAAAAATATTATAGATTTCTCTATATTTTATTTTCCTCTCTGCCTTAATAAAAAAAGCCCCCTGAGCTGGCCAGGCCGACGGCCCAACCAGCAAGGCCGCCGCCCAACCAGCGCCGAGCCGCCAGCCCAGCGCAGCGCCTGCACCCGAGTTCCCTCTCTCACCGACGCGCCGGCCCCACCCTTCTCTTTCCCCCTCGTGCATAAAATGCCGCGCCAGAGCACGCCCGACGCCGCAGCCGTTATGATATTCTCGGGATCACGCTCCGACTTGCCCTCCTCCGCAAGAAAGATGCCCTATATAAACCCCTCGGCCTCCTCTCTCGATCCCCCCTAAAACCCTAGCTCAAACTTCACCACAGCCACCGCCATCTCCAAACGCATCTCGCCGCCGCCGCCTCGGTTCGCCGCCGATACTGACCCCGGTGAGGATTCCCCTTACCTCTAAGCACCTTCACGCGAACCCCCTCTTCGTAACGCACCTCTTTGACATCCTCTCGTCACCCAGGAACCCCGAAGCCATCGCCCCCGAGCTTGACCGCCCCTCGCCGGAGCTGCAGCTCACCAGGGAGCAGTTGCCCCGACCGCCTCCGTCGTTTCCGAGCTCCAGCGACTCCACCACCATCTCCGCCTCGCTCCACCACATCGCCCCGACGTCGCCGCCGCTACCCCGGACCACCGGAGCACCTCCGCCACCGACGCCCGAGCCCACCTCGTCGTCGACCGCCGCTATAAGCCACCAGACCCCCTCCACCGTTCGATCTGCAATCTACGGCGTAGATTAGAAGTAGTGAATGGTTAGGTTTAATTTAAGTAGACCGGTTTTTTTGTTCGGTTTATTCCCGGTTAGATCGGTTTATTTAATTGCAGTTTAGTTAGACCGGCCGAGCGGTTTTATTTTGTTTAGCCCGTAGACTTTTAGCCTATAAGATGCCTAAGCGTATTAAAGTTCCAGATCACACACAATTCGGCCCGGTAGCGCCCGTTAGTTTATTTTAGTTTTTTTTCGTTTCTGTTTTTAAAACAGAATAGTTTCAGTTTTGTAAAATCTATTTTTTAGGTTATTAAATATTTTTAGTTGATTCTTTTGATCTAGCCCGCGAATTTCCTAAAGTTTCTGTATAAAATAGTTCCGGCCATGTTTTAGGTTTTTAAAAATTGTTTTTATGAGTTTTATTCAGATTAGTATTTCTGCTATAAAATGAGCTAGAATTAATTTTTTTAGGCGATTCCTCTCGCCACTGCTTTGTTTTGACCTTACCTAGGAGTAGGACTAATTCGACCATTTATATGTTTTATTAAAATTAGTTTATCATGAAAACAACTCTGTTTTAGTTTGTTTCACTTTGTTGCTGTTTTCTGTTGTTTTAATTACTTTAAAATTTGTTTCCACCTCTGTTGTATTTTATTTCAGATTTGTTTCTGTAGTTTTAAATGGTGAACTTTTATTTCCAGAAAAATATATTGTTTGTTTCTTTTTCTTGTTTTGTTTTAATCATAACTAGAGTTTTAAAATAGTATTTTTAGGTGTTTCTTTTTGCTGGTAAAAGTTTATGAAAAATACCATCTGTTATTTTAATAAACACTATATCTCTTTTTCTGTTAATTTTTTAGTGTTTTAATTTCTATTAAGTTTTACTTAGGACAAAACTATATTAGTTGTTTGTAGTAAAGTCTTAGACTTCCCTAGTAGTTTTGTTTGTAGTTTTATTCGAGGGTTGTTTGGAATTTGTTTGAGTTTTATTATTGAGTTTATTGTTGTTTTGATTGTTATTTTTGAGTGCTAGAATTGTTTGCTTGGATGTTTGCTTTATATGAATGCTATGTCTGTTTGATATAGAATTTCAATGGAGTGACGAATAGTTCTACCAAGTCTTTAATTCTGAGAGCGTTATTATCTTCATCAACTTACCGAGCGTTATTATCTTCATCAACTTACCAGGCAAGTTCACTTTGATCATGTTATTCAGACCCATGTTTATATTGCATTTAGTGGCACCATTCATGATCCTTCTAGTAGTGTTATTGACTTCTTGTAGTTGAGTAGAATGCATGAGGTAGGAACCCACCTCCCTGTTATCAAGCCCGGGACATATATAGTTTTAATGCTACGCTATTGTAGACGGGGTTGGCATGAGTGCTCGGGAGTGGTGTGAAGAAGGACTCTACATCAATTACGACAACTCCATGATGGCATCTACAAGGACTGCATCTTCAAGACCTCAAGACTTCAAGACTCGAGACAAGAATTCAATATACCTCTGGGTGGGGAATGGTTAAGAAGGGTACAATGGTGCGTCCAGTACTCAGTGATTCCGGAGAAGCGTCGTGATATCATGCAGAAAGCTCCACCCAGTCTCAAAGAGACGGAAGAAAACTTCATGCCTGGAAGCTTACCTGTGCAACCGCAAGTCATTATGGGCTCTGGCTTGGTTGACCCTAGTGGTGACTCTGGCTGGGACAATGCTAGCAGATGTAGAACTATGGTAGGATTAGATGAGCACCACAGTGGTCAAGGGAACTCTTTGGAAGACCGTGTTTCGATCGTCCTATTCTCAAACATCATGAAGTGCGAGAACGTGAAAAGAGGGATCGAATCTTGCGGGTAAAGTGTACAAACCACTGCAGAGGGTTAAAACCTAATCGATTAGCCGTGTCCCCGGTTACGGACAACTTGAGCCTTTGGACCTGGATCTATCTCAGAACTCTCAACACCAGACTGATAACTTAATTGTGGGCAACTGATGATGATATGGGATATGAGACATCGGTTGGCGAAACCATGTCATGATAGAAAACTCCGTAGTATAGGTTCCTGATATTCCTTTGTTGTAGGGAAGATAAAATCATCTTTTACGCAAAAATCTCAGACATAAAGCCTGAAAGCCATATTGCATATAGAATAGTTTACCATCTGTTTTCTCTTATTGTGATATTGCTGGTACATTCAATGTACTGACCTACATGGATGCAACATCTCATGTTGCAGATATTTCTTCGACGAGTAAGAGTTACGATACAGGGTTACGGTCTACACTCAACCTGCCGATGGCGTTGATGGGACTCCACACCCGATTGATTGTTTCCGCTGAGACTTATGAGGTATATCTTAGCTTTACGTTACTTATATATGTGATTGCACTTTGATATATACATGGATGTACTGTGTGTGCCAGCATACTGATCCAGGGATGGCACAGCTACACAGAGGCTTGATCGTCTGAGGTCGGGTCGTTACAGATATGGTATCAGAGCACATGTTGAGTGTAGGACGTGGCCCTAGAAATCGGAAAGCCCTAGGACAGGAAATCTCTAAAACTTTATTTTCAAAAACATCATTTACTTCTCATCTTTTCATATTTTATCTAATAGTTCCTCTTACCTCAAATAGTTAGAATATACCCGTTCCCTTTTGACCACACGGAGGATCAACTAAATCACCTTTAAGAAGGAAAAGATATTGGACAACTAATGACCTCTTCAAAGTAACAAGGATTTCATCATGCATTAGAAGAGTTGAAGCTGCAACAGTGAAGACTCTGAAGACTTGAAGAATTTGAAGAATTATTTTACCTTTAGAAGACCAAACCCCTGTTATATACTTACGTTAGATGCGACGATTTGTGAGTTGTCATTTGTTTGATGTTTTTCTGACAGCCACCAAATAAAACCCATTTCTTCAAAACTATTGTTTGTATTGCGTGTATCTCCCTCTATCTTATGTATCTCATCCCAAAACACTTGGACCCAATAGATGATGAATGAAGATGGAGTTGTATTTCCGAGATCAATGACACAACTAGAGGTAGCACAATGGATACGGAACATGGAAGATCGCATGAAGGAGCACCGTATTGAAGGAGAGTATATGGTTCCAAACACCTTACGGTGCATCACACAAGGTGCTGCAACATGGCGAGAGATACATCAAGCTATACAAGGATGGAATGAAGCAAATGCTTGGGAAGAATTCAAGATGATTCTAGTGAGGTCTCGTTTTATCCAGAAGCCCGGTGACAGTAAAATGAAGCAAACTTGTGCATGCAAGATATGTGGAGAGATAGGACACACCCAGGAGGAACACAAGGATGGATGCCCACATTGTGAGGAGAATCACCAAGCCGAAGAATGCCCGACTGGGCAAGTTACTTGTTTGCTGTGCGAAGGAACTACACACTACCCTGGTCAATCTCACATTTACCCCAAGGTACAAGAAATTACCAAGCAGCAGAAAGAAGCCCTCAGGGAAAGTTTACAAGAACCCGTGATGAAGGAAGTTGTTGAAGACCCTGAAGAAGAAGGCCTAAATAGATTTCACTCCAACGCTTGCTATTCATGTGGAGAAGAAGGACATTTTTCAGAGTATTGCACGAGGGAAAGCCAAGAGTATCTCAGAGACTTCCCGGCAGCAGAAGTGAAGTTTGACCCTCAGGAAATAGAAGCTCTGATCATTACGAAGAAATCCAGGAAGAGAAGACGAAGGCATCCCCAGAACAACTCAATTTCTGGAGAGAAGGACCTGAGTCATATCACTTGTTACAGGTGCAAGGATTTAGGTCATTACGCTAGTAAATGTCCAGAAAAGAAGCCTAGAATCCAAGGAGCCTACATAATCACAAAGAAGCCCCGAGTCATTTGTTTTTGCTGCAAGGAAGCAGGACATTTTTCTAAGGAATGGTGAGATCATAAGAAAGCTGGAGCTGAGTAGTTGAGATTTTGATATGGATAATAAGAGTAGTAGAAAGCAATTTTATTTTCATAAGTTCGATGAGCGGAATTATGTAATGGAAGCCTTAAAGTTTGTAATGAATTCATGAATCAATAAAGTTAATGTGTCATGATTTCATATATTGAATTGTATGAGTTATTACTTTACGACCACATATATATGTTGACCATTTTCGAGGATATGAGAAATATGGTCTACGGATGGACTTGTGTATTAATTTTTAAGGCTGGTAGTACCTTGTGAGGACACTCGACCCATGGAAAGGAAAGTGTATTCCGCGGAGTAAATTTTGGACAAAATAGGTATGAGTTTTATTCCGATATGTCGGTTAACTCAGGAGTATGAAGGAATGAAGTAATATTGGACTTAAAGGAGGTGTAATGTTGGGATATGGAACAATTGTAACTCCCAGGATGAGTTAAAGCCATACAGGTGTTGAAGTGGGTCCATAACCCACAGGCCCAGGAAATTAATAGGAACCAAGCAGTCCCGGGAAGAAGAAAGTGGGAAGAAGCTATGATTCCATCAGCAGACATTTCCTTAGGAGGTTACGAAAACCCAAGAGTTATGAATAACGATAGATGTTTTGTTCAGCTTGCAGAATTAATGGATATATCTGAACTAATTCTCTCAAGGAAATCTCTAAAACTTTATTTTTCAAAAACATCATTTACCTCTCATCTTTTCATATTTTATCTAATAGTTCCTCTTACCTCAAACAGTTAGAATATACCCCGTTCCCTTTTGACCACACGGAGGATCAACTCAATCCGCTCTAAGAAGGAAAAGATATTGGACAACTGATGACCTCTTCAAAGTAACAAGGATTTCATCATGCATTAGAAGAGTTGAATCTGCAATAGTTGAAGACTCCGAAGACTTGAAGAATCTGAATAATTATTTTACCTTTAGAAGACCAAACCCCTGTTATATACTTACGTTAGACGCGACAATTTGTGAGTTGTCATTTGTTTGATGTTTTTCCGACAGCAACAAAATAAAACCCGTTTCATCAAAACTATTGTTTGTATTGCATGTATCTCCCTCTATCTTCCGTATCTCATACCAAAACACTTGGACCCAATAGATGATGAATGAAGATGGAGTTGTATTTCCGAGATCAATGACACAACCAGAGGTAGCACAATGGATACGGAACATGGAAGATCGCATATAGGATCACCATATTGAAGGAGAGTATATGGTTCCATACACCTTACGGCGCATCACACAAGGTGCTGCAACATGGCGAGAGATACATCAAGCTATACAAGGATGGAATGAAGCAAATGCTTGGGAAGAATTCAAGACGATTCTACTGAGGTCTGGTTTTATCCAGAAGCCCGGTGACAGTAAAATGAAGCAAACTTGTGCATGCAAGATATGTGGAGAAATAGCACACACCCAGGAGGAACACAAGGATGGATGCCCACATTGTGAGGAGAATCACCCAGCAGAAGAATGCCCGACTGGGCAAGTTACTTGTTTCCTATGTGAAGGAACTACACACTACCCTAGTCAATGCCACATTTACCCCAAGGTACAAGAAATTACCAAGCAGCAGAAAGAAGCCCTCAGGGAAAGTTTAGAAGAACACGTTATGAAGGAAGTTGTTGAAGACCCTGAAGAAGAAGGCCTAAACAGATTTTACTCCAACGCTTGCTATTCATGTGGAGAAGAAGGACATTTTTCAGAGTATTGCACGAGGGAAAGCCAAGAGTATCTCAGAGACTTCCCGACAGCAGAAGTGAAGTTTGACCCTCAGGAAATAGAAGCTTTCATCATTATGGAGAAATCCAGGAAGAGAAAACGAAGGCATCCCTAGAACAACTCAATTTCTGCAGAGAAGGACTTGAGTCATATCACTTGTTACAGGTGCAAGGATTTAGGTCATTACGCTAGTAAATGTCCAGAAAAGAAGCCAAGAATCAAAGGAGCCTACATAATCACGAAGAAGCCCCGAGACATTTGTTTTCGCTGCAAGGAAGCAGGACATTTTTCTAGGGAATGTTCAGACCAGAAGAAAGCTGGAGCTGAGTAGTTGAGATTTTGATATGGATAATAAGAGTAGTAGAAAGCAATTTTATTTTCATAAGTTCGATGAGTTGAATTATGTAATCGAAGCCTTAGAGTTTGTAATGAATTCATGAATCAATAAAGTTAACGTGTCATGATTTCATATGTTGAATTGTATGAGTTATTACTTTACGAACACATATGTTGACCATTTTTGAGGATATGAGAAATATGGTCTACGGATGGATTTGTGTATTACTTTTTAAGGGTGGTATTACCCTGTGAGGACACTCGACCCATGGAAAGGAAAATGTATTCAGCGGAGTAAATTTTGGACAAAATAGGTATGAGTTTTATTCTGATATGTCGGTTAACTCAGGAGTATGAAGGAATGAAGTAATATTGGACTTAAAGGAGGTGTAATGTTGTAATATGGAACAATTGTAACTCCCAGGATGAGTTAAAGCCATACAGGTGTTGAAGTGGGTCCATAACCCACAGGCCCAGGAAATTAATAGGAACCAAGCACTCCCGGGAAGAAGAAAGTGGGAAGAAGCTATGATTCCATCAGCAGACATTTCCTTAGGAGGTTACGAAAACCCGAGAGTTGTGAAGAACGATAGATGTTTTGTTTAGCTTGCAGAATTAATGGATATATCCGAACTAAGTCTCTCAAGGAACATGCTTTCGAGGCAAGTGACATGGCAGCGAGCAAGAATGATGCTTCCATCTTTGCATGCGAGAGTGATGATGTGCTATTTTTAGCCTTCATCCACGGTGACGGTAATGAGATGGTTGAGCACGGGATTTTCCCTACAACCACGGCGGCGTATGATGATGACTTGAGTGACTTATGCCACCATATTAAGAGTGAGTGCGAGTTCACCACTAGCCCCATATATGATGAGTGGCCCCAATTCCCATGTGAGGAGAGCCACAACCACCACCACTTGTGTGAGATGAGTGACTCCACCATATGTGACTTTGAGCGCACCTACTTTGAGGGAGTGAGTGAGCCACCACATAGATAGAGTGTGATAGTTGATAGGTCATGTGAGGACATTTTGAACTCTAACACCTTAACCTCTACCTCTATTGTGTCTTCTCATTTGGTGCTAGGTCCCATATATGATGACGCGCCGACCCTCGATGACTTCGTCCTTCCTTTGGACAAGACGATGGCCATAGTTGAATATGATGCACCCCCCACATCAAGATGAATATGACCACCATTTGGTCTTTACCACCTCGCGTACACCACTTGAGTGGAATGAGAAAGGTAACATAGGTGAAGGTGATGCTCTTGTCCCCCTAATGGACATTGATTTCTTGCATGATGTTGATCCACCTATTACCATGCGTCATGCTAGTTCAACTTCCCCATGCGATGATTTACCCATTTATGACGAGTTTGATGATTTCCATGTGGAGTCTATTCGTTGTGATGCCATGTTGCATAGGATATCTTGTGATAATTCTCTCGGTCACATCATGTTTGACAATCCGCTTGACTTTTCATATGCTATGCATGAGATCAACCATATGTCATATTTTCAATCTCTTCATCATAACTATGCATATGCCATTAAAATAAACCCAATTTGCACATATGGCATAGATGACAAGCCCATGGTTATTGGCATTTGTTCTTGTAATGATATTGATATGCTCCCTTTCCCTCGTGTCAATCATATGCCATGCCATGACCACGTAGCTTCGGATATGCATTGTTTTGGATGTTGTTCATATTCTCCATATGATGTTTCCGCTATTACTCATGAGGAGACCCCCATAGTTTCCTCATACATGTTAGGAGATTTTGATCAATCCCATCCATTGCATGATCCCAATACTCGTGTGCATAATATGCTCCCCATGAATAAAAATTCTATTGATGTGCCATATAATTGTATGCTTAATTCATGTCCCCATCGTGTCATTCATAACAACTATTCATTCATGATGGATGACACGTTCATATACCATGCTTCAAATTTCTTTGAGCATTGCTTGTTTTGTGCTAACTTTCACGTGCACATACACATCATGATGGATGATGTGTACATTTACCACGCACACATTTTCTCATTTGCCTATTTGTTGTGTAGGTACCCATGCTTATTTGTCAACCTCACAATCCCTTGAGTTGACAAAAAGAGCTCTAGAGAGCAATGATGACTTGGGATCCCGTGGATTGGCTTTCACACCATTTCCATTGCGCGATGACTTTGCGCATTTCTTCTACATGGCCTCACATGGTCATGGGTTATCGTCAATTACATATTATATTCCCGCCTTACCATGTTCACTTTTCACGGTATGCTCATTCCTATGCCTTTGCCATGGATTTTTGACCCATAATTTGCATTATACCTAATGATTGATTCTATGATGTATGCCTGAACTACGTCGGTATTTCCCCCAAGAGGAAGGCATGATGCAGCACATCAACGGTAGGTATTTCCCTCAGTGATGAGACCAAGGTTATCGAACTAGTGCGAACCACGCAACACTACGTGAACGACACCTACACACAAATAAAAAATACTCGCAACCCGACATGTTAAAGGGATTGGCAATCCTTTCGGGCAACGGTGCCAGAAATTGGCAAGTAGACGGGATAAAAATATGATAGATTGGATAAATAGATATCGCGGTAACGCGAGATAAAATAAATAATAATAAATTGCAGCAAGGTATTTTTGGGTTTTTGGATATGTAGATATGAAAAAAGCAAATGAAAATAGATCGCAAAGGCAAATATAATAAAGAAGAGACCTGGGGGTCGTAGATTTCACTAGTGGCTTCTCTCGAGAGAAATAGCAAACGGTGGGTAAATGAATTACTGTTGGGCAATTGATAAAACATCAAATAGTCATGATGATATCCAGGCAATGATCATTATATAGGCATCACGTCCAAGATTAGTAGACCGACTCCTGCCTGCATCTACTACTATTACTCCACACATCGACCGCTATCCAGCATGCATCTAGTGTATTAAGTTCATGGAGAAACGGAGTAATGCAATAAGAATGATGACATGATGTAGATAAGATCTATTTATGTAGAAATAGACCCCATCTTGTTATCCTTAATAGCAACAATACATACGTGTCGGTTCCCCTTCTTTCACTGGGATCAAGCACCGTAAGATCAAACCCATCACAAAGCACCTCTTCCCATTGCAAGATAAATAGATCAAGTTGGCCAAACAAAACCCAAATATCGGAGAAGAAATACGAGGCTATAAGCAATCATGCATATAAGAGATCAAAGAAGACTCAAATAACTTTCATGGATAAAAAGATAGATCTGATCATAAACTCAAAGTTCATCGGATCCCAAAAAACACACCGCAAAAAGAGTTACATCATATGGATCTCCAAGAGACCATTGTATTGAGAATCAAAAGAGAGAGAGAGGAAGCCATCTAGCTACTAACTACAGACCCGTAGGTCTACAATGAACTACTCATGCATCATCGGAGAGGCACCAATGGACATGATGAACCCCTCCGTGATGGTGTCTAGATTGGATCTGGTGGTTCTGGAACTTGTGGCGGCTGGAATTGATTTTCATCGACTCCCCTAGGGTTTGTGGAATATTTGGGTATTTATAGAGCAAAGAGGTGGTGCGGGAGGCCACCAAGGTGGGCACAACCCACCAGGACGCGCCTGGAGGCCCTGGTGTCTTGTGCTCACCTCGGGCTCCCTCTTCGGTACTTCTTTGGCCCACTGGATGTCTTCTGCTCCAAAAAAATCCATAAAAAGTGTCACTGTGTTTGGACTCCGTTTGGTATTGATTTCCTATGGTGTAAAAAACATGCAGAAAACAACAACTGGCACTGGGCACTATGTCAATAGGTTAGTACCAAAACATGATATAAAATGACTATAAAATGATTGTAAAACATCCAAGAATGATAATATAACATCATGGAACAATAAAAAATTATAGATACGTTGGAGACGTATCAACATCCCCAAGCTTAGTTCCTGCTCGTCCTCGAGTAGGCAAATGATAAAAACAGAATTTTTCATGTGGAATGCTGCCTAACATGCTCATCTCATATTCTTTTCTTTGCAGCATGGACATTTGGACTTTTATGTGGTTCAAAGGAATAGTCTAGTTGTGACATGAGAACTTTAATACTCAAGCATATCAACAAGACACCATGTCTTTCAAAATATCAACGCTAAAATAAGTTATCCCTAGCCCATTATGCTCAATCATTGATCCATTCATGAAACACACTCGCATATTAGCTACACCCAATGCTCAAGTACGATCATAGTGCCCCTTAGTTGGCGCTTTATAAGAGAAGAGGGAGACTCACATAAAAAAAATGCATAAAGTAAAAGAAAGGCCCTTCACGGAGGAAAGTAGGGATTTGTAGAGGTGCTAGAGCTCAAAGCGAAAAAGATAGAGATAAAAACCTTTTGGGAGGCATGCTTTTCCTGCCAACGAAAACGATCGAGTAGTTCCCAATACTTTCCATGCTAGATATATCATCGGCAATTCCCAAACAGAAATTAAAGTTTATTCCTTTTTCAACCATACTTTCACTTTCCATGGCTATCCGTATCCACGGGTGCCTTCCATACCAACACTTTCCAAGGAATTTATTATTTGACAACATAAAGTAAATTCACTTTTCATTTCGGGACTGGGCATCCCTAATACCTTTGCCTTGCTCTCGTGCAATGAAAAGTGAATAAACACTCATCTTGAGAATAACATATCTATCATGGAAATATATTAGCCACCCCCTACCGTTTCATGAGCGGTACGAGCACACAAAAGAGAAGTTTATTTTGAAAATTAGAGATGGCACATACAAATTTGCTTAGAACGTCAAAAGAATGCCGCATATAGGTAGGTATAGTGGAATCATGTGGCAAAACTGGTTTAAAGGATTTTGGATGCACAAGTAGTGATCATACTTAGTGCAAAATGAAGGCTAGCAAAAGATTGAGAAGCGACCAACCAAGAAACAAAAAATCTCATAAGTGAGCATTAAGCATAACTAACACTGAATATTGCACCACAAGTAGGATGTAATTTCATTGCATAACTATTGAATTTCGTGCTTGCATAGGGAATCACAAACCTTAACACCAATATTCTTACTAAAGCATAATTACTCATCATCATGACTCACATATCACATCATCATATCTCAAAACTAGTACAAGGAATCAAGTTTATTTTGTCCAATGATCTTCATGAAAGTTTTTATTATATCCTCCTTGGATATCTATCACTTTGGGACTAATTTTCGTGTGTTGCTTTTGATAAGCTCATACAAATATAAGTGAAGATCACGAGCATCATATTTCTTTCTCTCAAATTAATTTATGTGAAGCAAGAGAGAATTTCTTAAAATTTTACTACTCTCAAATAAATCTAAGTGAAGCAAGAGAGCATTTCTTCAAAAATACTAAAGCACACCATGCTCAAAAAGATATAAGTGAAGCACTAGAGCAATTCCATAGCTCATAAAGATTTAAGTGAAGCATAGAGAGCAATTCTAACAAGTCATAGCATAATTTTGCCTCTCTCAAATAGGTGTGTCCAGCAAGGATTCATGACTAAAAATAAAAAGAAAATCAAGGAAAGACTCATGTCATACAAGATGCTCCAAGCAAAACTCATAGTATGTGACGAATAAAAATATAGCTTCGACTAAAATACCGATGGTCGTTAGAAGAAAGAGGGGATACCACTCGGGCATCCCCAAGCTTAGTTGCTTGCTTCTCTTTGGATAATAGCTTGGGATGACATGGGTATCCCAAAGCTTAGGCTCTTCTTACTCCTTATTCCTTCATCCATCATAATATCACCCAAAACTTGAAAACTTCAATCACAGAAAAACTCAACAAAACCTTTGTGAGATCCGTTAGTATAAGAAAGCAAATCACTACTATAAGTACTGTTGCAAACCTATTCATATTTTATTCTTGCATTATATCTACTGTATTCCAACTTTTCTATGTCAAAAACTCTTCAAAGAAAACCATAGAATCATCAAAACAAGCACACATCGCAAATAAAACAGAATATGTCAAAAAACAGAACAGTCTGTAGCAATCTGGATATTTTGAATACTTCTCTAACTCCAAATTTTTTGAAAAATTAGGACAACCTGAGAAATTTGTTTATCAGTCTACTGTGAAAAATCAGAATTTTTCGTCGCTTCCGTGATTTTTAAAAATTGTATCTCTGGACGCAAAAGTTTCTGTTTTTCAGCAAGATCAAAACAACTAGCACCCAAGAAGATCCTAAAGGCTTTGCTTGGTACAAACACAAAGTAAAACACAAAAAACACAATCATAACAGTAGCATAATTGTGCAAATACTCAAGAACAGAAAGCAAAAGACAAAAATAAATTTTATTTATTGGGTTGCCTCCCAACAAGCGCTATCGTTTTACGCCCCTAGCTAGGCATAAAGCACGGATCTAAGTATTGTCATCTTTGTTTCTAGATCCATAAGATGCCCTCATGATTTATTCATATGGTGGCCTAATTCTTGTTCTAGGGAAGTGTTCCATACCCTTCCTTAGTGGAAATTGAAATTTAATATTGCCTTCTTTCATATCAATCACGACACCAATAGTGCGTAAAAACGGTCTACCAAGAATAACTGGACATGACGGATTGCAATCAATATCAAGAACAATAAAAATCATAATTCCTATTTGCAAGAATAAGAAAATCATTAATTCTTCCCATAGGCTTTTTAATAGTAGAATCCGCCAAGTGCAAATTTAAAGAACATTCTTAAATATCGGTAACCAAGCACATCACATAAAGATTTCGAAATTGTAGAAACACTAGCACCCAAGTCACATAAAGCAAAACACTCATAATTTTTAATCTTAAATTTGATAGTAGGTTCCCACTCATCATGTAATTTTCTAGGAATTGAAACTTCTAATTCCAACTTTTCTTCTAAAGCTTTTATCATAGCATCAACAATATGTTTAGTAAAAGCTTTATTTTGTTCATAAGCATGGGGTGAATTTATCATGGATTGCAACAAAGGAATACAATCAATCAAAGAGCAACTATCATAATTAAATTCTTTGTAATCGAAAAGAGTGGGAACATCACTAGTTAAAGTTTTGACCTCTTCAAACCCACTTTTATCAGCATTATCGGGACGCCTTCGAGCTAAAGTTGACTCTTCTTCAGTCCCTTTATTATCAATCTTAATTTTACTAATCAAAGAATAAATAGAAGAAACACCAATCATTTTAAGATCTTTATCATTTTTATCTTCTAACGAGATTGGTTTAGCAGCCATTTGATTTACTAGGGTAGCTTGTGCAACGGATATTTTACCTAGCAAACTTTCAGCAAAAGCGTACTTAGATTGGAGATTGCAAACTTCTCTACTGATATCATCAAGTTGTTTTGTTCATCTAGCACAACAGTGTGCTCCTTAAGTTCTTCGGTAAAATACTTATTATGCTCAAATTGTGTAGTCATGTATTCCTTAGTACTTTTCTCAATTTCAAGCAAAATATTGGGGTAAGGAACATCATAATATTTTCTTTGAGGCATCATGACAACGCAAACAAGAATGCACGCAAAAACAGATCCGGCAAGAAAACGGCGAACGAAAAAGAGGGCGAATAAAACGAAAAAAATTGTGAAGTGGGGGAGAGGAAAACAAGAGGCAAATGGCAAATAATGTAAATTGCAAGGAGATGAGATTTGTGACTAGGAACCTGGTAGATGTTGATGATGTCTCGCCGGCAACGGCGCCAGAAATTCCATTTCATGTATGCTTGAACTACGTCGGTATTTCCCCAAAGAGGAAGGGATGATGCAACACAGCAACGGTAGGTATTTCCCTCAGTGATGAGACCAAGGTTATCGAACCAGTAGGAAAACCGCGCAACACTACATGAACGGCACCTGCACACAAATAACAAATTCTCGCAACCCGACGTATTAAAGGGGTTGTCAATCCCTTTCGGGCAACGGCGCCAGAAGTTGGCAAGTAGACGGGATAAAAATATGATAGATTGGATAAATAGACATCGCGGTAACGCGAGATAAAATAAATAAGAATAAATTGCAGCAACGTATTTTTGGGTTTTTTGGAAATATAGATCTGAAAATAAAAGAAAATGAAAATAGATCGCAAAGGCAAATATAATAAAGTAGAGGGGGGCGGTAGCTTTCACTAGTGCCTTCTCTCAAGAAAAATAGCAAACGGTGGGTAAATGAATTACTGTTTGGAAATTGATAAAACTTCAAATAATCATGACGATATCTAGGAAATGATCATTATATAGGAATCACGTCCAAGATTAGTAGACCGACTTCTGCCTGCATCTACTACTATTACTCCACACATCGACCGCTATCCAACATGCATCTAGTGTATTAAGTTCATGGAGAAATGGAGTAATGCAATAAGAATGATGACATGATGTAGACAAGATCTATTTATGTAGAAATAGACCCCATCTTGTTATCCTTAATAGCAACGATACATACATGTCGGTTCCCCATCTGTCACTGGGATCAAGCACCATAAGATCGAACCCATCACAAAGCACCTCTTCCCATTGCAAGATAAATAGATCAAGTTGGCCAAACAAAACCCAAATATCGAATAAGAAATACGAGGCTATAAGCAATCATGCATATAAGAGATCAAAGAAGACTCAAATAACTTTCATGGATAAAAAGATAGATCTGATCATCAACTCAAAGTTCATCGGATCCCAACAAACACACCGCAAAAAGAGTTACATCATATGGATCTCCAAGAGACCATTGTATTGAGAATCAAAAGAGAGAGAGGAAGCCATTTAGCTACTAACTACGGACCCGCAGGTCTACAATGAAATACTCACGCATCATCGGAGAGGCACCAATGGACATGATGAACCCCTCCGTGATGGTGTCTAGATTGGATCTGGTAGTTCTGGAACTTGCGGCAGCTGGAATTGATTTTCGTCGACTCCCCTAGGGTTTCTGGAATATTGGGGTATTTATAGAGCAAAGAGGCGGCGCGGGAAGCCAGGAAAGTGGGAAGAACCCACCAGGGCACGCCTGGGCCTCCAGGCGCGCCATGGTGTCTTCTGCTCACCTCGGGCTCCCTCTTTGGTACTTCTTTGGCCCATTGGATGTCTTCTGGTCCAAAAAAAATCCACAAAAAGTTTCGCTGTGTTTGGACTCCGTATGGTATTGATTTCATGTGTTGTAAAAAACAAGCAGAAAACAGCAACTGGCACTGGGCACTATGTCAATAGGTTAGTACCAAAAATGATAAAAATGACTACAAAATGATTGTAAAACATCCAAGAATGATAACATAACAGCATGGAACAATAAAAAATTATGGATACGTTGGAGACGTATCATTCTACAACTTGAATGTGTATTTTCAAGCTTGGTGCAGATATTGCTTGTTATTGCCATGTTTGCTTTGTACCCCATGTCTATGATTATACTTTGATCATGATTTGCTTTCATGCTTGCGATATGTCATGTGCATTGGTTATTCCTACTCTTTGCTCACATGACATGATTGGCATGATTTCCTCTAGTGTGTTGCATCTTTGCTCCACTAGTTGGCACGATATGATTACTATGCTTGCTTTGTGTAGCACATCACCCATGATTCATACTTGCTCATTTCATGCGGTTGATAGCCACTATTTCCATGCTTTGCACATGTTCTCTATTACATGTTGTCATATGTTTCCATATGTTTCCTCTCTCATGCTAGATAATTTTCCATGTATTGATTGCAACAATGATTATACTCTTGCTCATGAGATTGCCCCATAGCATTCTCGCATATATTTGGAGATTTTGACATATTTCTTCTGAAGCATGTTTGTCTTACTTCTTTGCGCCATATACCTAGTGCCATGAACATTATGATTGTTGCATCATATTATTCATGCACTTTTGCTACTAAGGGTTATGTGCAAGAGAAGAGAACCATCATCATGGATGATGCATTTATCTAGCATGCGCATATGTTCTTTGCCTTGTTGTGTGCATGTGTAGGACGCTTCGACTACATGTCAACTTCTACTTCACGTGAGTTGACCATTCGAGCTCTTGAGAGCGAGCCTCATACATTCGACCACAACTCGCTTCTACACCACATTTCCTACCACTTCGACATTGTGAAGGACGCACAAGAACATGCGTTCAAGGTGACATCTTTCTTGAGCATGGATATTGTGGATCATACTAATTGTGTTGATTGCACCATGAGACTTATTGGTCATCTTGGAACATTTGATTGCGCACATGTTAGAGATCTAGCTTTGACTTGTCATTTTCACATTTCCATGCCTCATGACATATATACCTTGTGTGTTGCATCCAATTCTTGGATTACTTGCTCCTATCATATGCTTGGTTGCAACAATGTCATTTCTTCATATATGCCTTGTCCAATTGATCGATACATGCTTGACTTGATTGCCTCACACATGATGAACAATTTCTCTTTCTTTTGTGTTGAGTGCCACGCGATTTTCACTACACCCTATGCACGTTATGCTTGTATTGTCTTGCACTTGACCCATGTGTTTAGACACTTCATTTTATTTGGTGCTGTGAATGATTCCTATGCCTACCATAGACCTTTCATTGAGCTCTTTGTGCATGCTTGCTATGACTTTGAGGTAGATGCTTACTCTCTTGTCACACATATTTGCATCACTACCTCACAATTGCATATTTGTCCCCATGAAATCTTTGCTTGTGCTTGGTTGATATGCTTACATGCCATGTCACAATCCGTCATCACACCATATGCTTTGCATGATGACGACACTTCACTACAAAAAATACACTTCCGTGATGATACATGTTTGTCACAGTAGGTCACGTTTTCTGTCATGCATGTACATCCATGACAATTTTATGACATAAACAAGATAGGCATACATGTGTTGTCGTAGAAGTGTTCCATGACATTACCAAAATTATCATCACGGAAGTGCACACTTCCATGACGATAAATCGCGCGACATAGAAGTGTTGGGGAACGTAGTATTTCAAAAAAAAAATCCTACGATCACGCAAGATCTATCTAGGAGAAGCATAGCAACGAGCGGGAAGAGTATATCTACGTACCCTCGTACACCGAAAGCGGAAGCGTTTAGTAACACGGTTGATGTAGTCGAACGTCTTCGCGATTCAACCGATCCAAGTACCGAACGTACGGCACCTCCGCGATCAGCACACGTTCAGCTCGGTGATGTCCCTCGTACTCTTGATCCAGTTGAGGCCAAGGGAGAGTTCCGTCAGCACGACGGCGTGGTGACGGTGATGATGAAGTTACCGGCGCAGGGCTTCGCCTAAGCACTACGACGATATGACCAAGATGTGTAACTGTAGAGGGGGGCACCGCACACGGCTAAAAGATCAACTTGCGTGTTCTAGGGTGCCCCCCTCCCCATGTATATAAAGGAGGGAGGGGGAGGCCCGCCGGCCCTAGGGGCGCGCCCAAGGAGAGGGAGTCCTACTAGGACTACTAGTCCTAGTAGGATTCCTCCACAAGGAAGAGAGGGGGGAGGAAGGAGAGGGAGAGGGAGTAGGAAAGGAGGCGCCGCCCCCCTTCCCTTGTCCAATTCGGACTGCTAAGGGGGGGGGCCTGCCCTGGCGGCCCTCCTCTCTCTCCAACAAGGCCCATGGTGGCCCATTAGTTCCCCCGGGGGGTTCCGGTAACCCCTCCGGTACTCCGTTTTTACCCGAAACTATCCGGAACACTTCCGGTGTCCAAATAAAATGGTCCAATATATCAATCTTTATGTCTCGACCATTTATAGACTCCTCGTCATGTCCGTGATCTCATCCGGGGCTCCGAACAAACTTCGGTCATCAAATCACATAACTCATAATATAAATCGTCATCGAACTTTAAGCGTGCGGACCCTACGGGTTCGAGAACTATGTAGACATGACCGAGACACATCTCCGTTCAATAACCAATAGCGGAACCTGGATGATCATATTGGCTCCTACATATTCGTGAGTTGCATAATCTCATAGTCATAGGAACATGTATAAGTCATGAAGAAAGCAATAGCAATAAACTAAACGATCATAGTGCTAAGCTAACGGATGGGTCTTGTCCATCACATCATTCTCTAATGATGTGATCCCGTTCATCAAATGTCTATGGTCAGGACACTTAACCATCTCCCACTTGTTTGTCTATGGTCAGGACACTTAACCATCTTTGATTAACGAGCTAGTCTAGTGGAGGCATACTAGGGACACTCTGTTTGTCTATGTATTCACACATGTACTAAGTTTCCGGTTAATACAAGTCTAGCATGAATAATAAACATTTATCATGATATAAGGAAATATAAATAAAAACTTTATTATTGCCTCTAGGACATATTCCCTTCAGTCTCCCACTTGCACTAGAGTCAATAATCTAGATTACATAGTAATGATTCTAACACCCATGGAGTCTTGGTGCTGATCATGTTTTGCTCGTGAGAGAGGCTTAGTCAACGGGTCTGCAATATTCAGATTCGTATGTATTTTGCAAATCTCTGTGTCTCCCTCCTTGACTTGATCACGGATGGTATTGAAGCGTCTCTTGATGTGCTTGGTTCTCTTGTGAAATCTGGATTCCTTTGCCAAGGCAATTGCACCAGTATTGTCACAAAAGATTTTCATTGGACCCGATGCACTAGGTATGACACCTAGATCGGATATGAACTCCTTCATCCAGACTCCTTCATTTGCTGCTTCCGAAGCAGCTATGTACTCCGCTTCACACGTAGATCCCGCCACGACACTTTGCTTAGAACTGCACCAACTGACAGCTCCACCATTCAATATAAATACGTATCCGGTTTGTGACTTAGAGTCATCCGGATCAGTGTCAAAGCTTGCATCGATGTAACCATTTACGACGAGCTCTTTGTCACCACCATAAATGAGAAACATATCCTTAGTTCTTTTCAGGTATTTCAGGATGTTCTTGACCGCTGTCCAGTGATCCACTCTAGGATTACTTTGGTACCTCCCTGCTAAACTAATAGCAAGGCACACATCAGGTCTGGTACACAGCATTGCATACATGATGGAACCTATGGTTGAGGCATAGGGAATGACTTTCATTTTCTCTCTATCTTCTGCAGTGGCCGGGCATTGAGTCTGACTCAACTTCACACCATGTAACACAGGCAAGAACCCTTTCTTTGCTTGATCCATTTTGAAGTTCTTCAAAAATTTATCAAGGTATGTGCTTTGTGAAAGTCCAATTAAGCGTCTTGATCTATCTCTATAGATCTTGATGCCCAATATATAAGCAGCTTCACCAAGGTCTTTCATTGAAAAATTCTTATTCAAGTATCCTTTTATGCTATCCAGAAATTCTCTATCATTTTCGATCAACAATATGTCATCCACATATAATATCAGAAATACTACAGAGCTCCCACTCACTTTCTTGTGAATACAGGCTTCTCCAAAAGTCTGTACAAAACCATATGCTTTGCCCACACTATCAAAGCGTATATTCCAACTCCGAGAGGCTTGCACCAGTCCATAAATGGATCGTTGGAGCTTGCACAGTTTGTTAGCACCTTTTGGATCGACAAAACCTTCTGGTTGCATCATATACAACTCTTCTTTAAGATATCCATTAAGGAATGAAGTTTTGACATCCATTTGCCAAATTTCATAATCATAAAATGCGGCAATTGCTAACATGATTCGGACAGACTTAAGCATCACTACGGGTGAGAAGGTCTCATCGTATTCAACTCCTTCAACTTGTCGAATAACTTTCGCAACAAGTCGAGCTTTGTAGACAGTAACATTACTGTCAGCGTTAGTCTTCTTCTTGAAGATCCATTTATTCTCTATGGCTTGCCGATCATTGGGCAAGTCAACCAAAGTCCATACTTTGTTCTTATATGTGGATCCCATCTCAGATTTCATGGCCTCAAGCCATTTCGCGGAATCTGGGCTCATCATCGCTTCCTCATAGTTCGTAGGTTCGTCATGGTCAAGTAACATGACCTCCAGAACAGGATTACCGTACCACTCTGGTGCGAATCTTACTCTGGTTGACCTACGAGTTTTGTAGTAACTTGATCAGAAGTTTCATGATCATCATCATTAGCTTCCTCACTAATTGGTGTAGGAATCACTGGAACTGATTTCTGTGATGAACTACTTTCCAATAAGGGAGCAGGTACAATTACCTCATCAAGTTATACTTTCCTCCCACTCACTTCTTTCGAGAGGAACTCCTTCTCTAGAAAGGATCCATTCTTAGCAACGAATATTTTGCCTTCGGATCTGTGATAGAAGGTGTACCCAACAGTCTCCTTTGGGTATCCTATGAAGACACATTTCTCCGATTTGGGTTCGAGCTTATCAGGTTGAAGCTTTTTCACATAAGCATCGCAGCCCCAAACTTTAAGAAACGACAACTTGGGTTTCTTGCCAAACCACAGTTCATATGGTGTCGTCTCAACGGATTTAGATGGTGCCCTATTTAAGGTGAATGCATCCGTCTCTAAAGCATAACCCCAAAACGATAGCGGTAAATCAGTAAGAGACATCATAGATCGCACCATATCTAATAAAGTACGATTACGACGTTCGGACACACCATTACGCTGTGGTGTTCCAGGTGGCGTAAGCTGTGAAACTATTCCACATTGTTTCAAATGAAGACCAAACTCGTAACTCCTCGATCAGATCGTAGAAACTTTATTTTCTTGTTACAATGATTTTCCACTCCACTCTAAAATTCTTTGAACTTTTCAAATGTTTCATTAAGTAGATAAAACCATATCTGCTCAAATCATCTGTGAAGGTCAGAAAATAACGATACCCGCCGTGAGCCTCAACACTCATCAGATCGCATACATCAGTATGTATTATTTCCAACAAGTCTGTTGCTCGCTCCATTGTTCCGGAGAACGGAGTCTTAGTCATCTTGCCCATGAGGCATGGTTCGCAAGCACCAAGTGATTCATAATCAAGTGATTCCAAAAGCCCATCAGCATGGAGTTTCTTCATGCGCTTTACACCAAATGACCTAAACGGCAGTGCCACAAATAAGTTGCACTATCATTATTAAACTTATATCTTTTGGCTTCAATACTATGAATATGTGTATCACTACTATCGAGATTCAATAAAAATAGACCACTCATCAAGGGTGCATGACCATGAAAGATATTACTCATATAAATAGAACAACCATTATTCTCCGATTTAAATGAATAACCGTCTCGCATCAAACAAGATCCAGATATAATGTTCATGCTTAATGCTGGCACCAAATAACAATTATTCAGGTCTAAAACTAACCCCGGAGGTAGATGTAGAGGAGCGTGCCGACGGCGATCACATCAACTTTGGAGCCATTTCCCACGCGCATTGTCACCTCGTCCTTAGCCAATCTTCATTTAATCCGTAGCCCCTGTTTCATGTTGCAAATATGAGCAAAAGAACTAGCATCAAATACCCAGGCGCTACTACGAGCATTAGTAAGGTACACACCAATAACATGTATATCAAATATACCTTTCACTTTGCCATTCTTCTTATCCGCCAAATACTTGGGGCAGTTCCGCTTCCAGTGACCAGTCCCTTTGCAGTAGAAGCACTCAGTCTCAGGCTTAGGTCCAGACTTGGGCTTCTTCACTTGAGCAGCAACTTGCTTGCCGTTCTTCTTGAAGTTCGCCTTCTTCCCTTTGCCCTTTTTCTTGAAACTGGTGGTCTTGTTAACCATCAACACTTGATGCTCCTTCTTGATTTCTACCTCCGCAGCCTTTAGCATTGCGAAGAGCTCGGGAATTGTCTTATCCATCCCTTGCATATTATAGTTCATCACGAAGCTTTTGTAGCTTGGTGACAGTGATTGAAGAACTCTGTCAATGACACTATCATCAGGAAGATTAACTCCCAATTGAGTCAAGTGGTTGTGGTACCCAGACATTTTGAGTATATGTTCACTGACAGAACTATTCTCCTCCATTTTGCAGCTGTAGAACTTATTGGAGACTTCATATCTCTCAATCTGGGCATTTGCTTGAAATATTAACTTCAACTCCTGGAACATCTGATATGCTCCATGACGTTCAAAACGTCGTTGAAGTCCCGGTTCTAAGCCGTAAAGCATGGCACACTGAACTATCGAGTAGTCATCAACACGCGACTGCCAGGCATTCACAATATCTGTAGTTGCTAGCGCGGGTGGTACACCTAGCGGTGCTTCCAGGACGTAATTCTTCTGTGCAGCAATGAGGATAATCCTCAAGTTCCGGACCCAGTCCGTGTAGTTGCTACCATCATCTTTCAACTTAGCTTTCTCTAGGAACGCATTAAAATTCAAAGGAACAGTAGCATGGGCCATTGATCTACAACAACATACACATGCAAAATACTATCAGGTACTAAGTTCATGATAAATTAAAGTTCAATTAATCACATTACTTAAGAACTCCCACTTAGATAGACATCCCTCTAATCATCTAAGTGATCACGTGATCCATATCAACTAAACCATGTCCGATCATCACGTGAGATGGAGTAGTTTTCAATGGTGAACATCACTATGTTGATCATATCTGCTATATGATTCACGCTCGACCTTTCGGTCTCAGTGTTCCGAGGCCATATATGCATATGCTAGGCTCGTCAAGTTTAACCCGAGTATTCTGCGTGTGCAAAACTGGCTTGCACCCGTTGTATGTGAACGTAGAGCTTATCACACCCGATCATCACGTGGTGTCTCGGCACGACGAACTATAGCAACAGTGCATACTCAGGGAGAACACTTGTACCATGAAATTTAGTGAGGGATCATCTTATAATGCTACCATCGTACTAAGAAAAATAAGATGCAAAAAGGATAAACATCACATGCAATCAAAATAAGTGATATGATATGGCCGTCATCATCTTGTGCCTTTGATCTCCATCTCCAATGCACCGTCATGATCACCATTGTCCCCGGCTTGACACCTTGATCTCCATCATAGCATCGTTGTCGTCTCGCCAACTATTGCTTCTACGACTATCGCTACCGCTTAGTGATAAAGTAAAGCAATTACATGGCAATTGCATTTCATACAATAAAGCGACAACCATATGGCTCCTGCCAGTTGCCGATAACTGTTACAAAACATGATCATCTCATACAACAATTTATATATCATCACGTCTTGACCATATCACATCACAGCAAGCCCTGCAAAAACAAGTTAGACGTCCTCTACTTTGTTGTTGCAAGTTTTACGTGGCTGCTACGGGCTTCTAGCAAGAACCGTTCTTACCTACGCATTAAAACCACAACGATTTTTCGTCAAGTGTGTTGTTTTAACCTTCAACAAGGACCGAGCGTAGTCAAACTCAATTCAACTAAAGTTGGAGAAACAGACACCCGTTAGCCACCTGTGTGCGAAGCCCGTCGGTATAACCAGTCTCATGAATGCGGTCATGTAATGTTGGTCCGGGCCGCTTCATCCAACAATACCACCGAATCAAAGTAAGACATGCTGGTAAGCAGTATGACTATTATCGCCCACAACTCATTGTGTTCTACTCGTGCATATAACATCTACGCATAGACCTGGCTCGGATGCCACTGTTGGGGAACGTAGTATTTCAAAAAATTTACCTACGATCACACAAGATCTATCTAGGAGAAGCATATCAATGAGCGGGGAGAGTGTATCTATGTACCCTCCTAGACCGAAAGCGGAAGCGTTTAGTAACACGGTTGATGTAGTCGAACGTCTTCACGATTCAACCGATCCAAGTACCAAACGTACGACACCTCCGCGATCAGCACACATTCAGCTCAGTGACATCCCTCGTACTCTTGATCCAGTTGAGGCCGAGGGATAGTTTCATCAGCACAACGGCGTGGTGACGATGATGATGAAGCTACCGGCGCAGGGCTTCGCCTAAGCACTACGACGATATGACCGAGGTGTGTAACCGTGGAGGGGGGCACCGCACACGGCTAAAAGATCAACCTGTGTGTTCTAGGGTGCCCCCTCCCCACGTATATAAAGGAGGGAGGGGGAGGCCGGCCGGCCCTAGGGGCGCGCCCAAGGAGAGGGAGTCCTACTAGGACTACTAGTCCTAGTAGGATTCATCCACAAGGAAGAGAGGGGGAAGGAAGAAGAGGGAGAGGGAGTAGGAAGTGGGCGCCGCCCCCCTTCCCTTGTCCAATTCGGACTGCTAAGGGGGGGGCGCGAGGCCTACCCTGGGGGCCCTCCTCTCTCTCCAACGGGGCCCATGGTGGCCCATTAGTTCCCCCGGGGGGTCCCGGTAACCCCTCCGATACTCCGTTTTTACCCGAAACTATCCGGAACACTTCTGGTGTCCAAATAACATTGTCCAACATATCAATCTTCATGTCTCGACCGTTTCGAGACTCCTCGTCACGTACGTGATCTCATCCGGGACTCTGAACAGACTTCGGTCATCAAAACACATAACTCATAATATAAATCGTCATCGAACTTTAAGCGTGCGTACCCTACGGGTTCGAGAACTATGTAGACAAGACCGAGACAAATCTCCGGTCAATAACCAATAGTGGAACCTGGATGCTCATATTGGCTCCTACATATTCTACGAATGTGACGCCCGAATAATTAAGCTACAGTAATCCCCCGTTAATGGTGCCATGTCATCACATTGCTATTGCTAATCCTCGCTTGATTCAAATCATAATTCAATTCAAATTCAAATTAAAGTCCAAAATTCAAATTCCTCAAACGTGCAAACTAAAATGCTCAAGTTGTTACAAATAATCATTTGATAATCTTGGTGGAGAAACCAAAATTTTATAGAATGGTTAGATGCTCTAAAATAAATAAAAGCAGAAAAGAAATAAATGAATTTAAAAAAGAGAAAAGAAGTGGAAACCCCCCTCTCTTTACCTGGGCCTTGGCCGCTTGGCAGGCCCAGTCGGCCAGCCGGCCGGCCCACCTACCTCAACCGACCGGCACAACCCCTCCCCGGGTCGTCTCCCTCCTTCCCTGTTCGACCGACCGGGGAGAGGGGCTCCAGCTCGTCTCCGCCCGACCGCCTCGCTACCCCCGCCGAGGGGATAAGGCAGCCACGGCTTCCCCCCTCTTCTCCACGGGCTCCCCATCCTATCCCCACTTCCCCTCTCCCTCTGGCCTCTCTCCCTCCCTCGCCAGATCCACGTGCCCGGTCGCTCCTCTGGTCGCCGGCCTGCACCACCGTGGCGACCGCCTCCCCCGTGCTCCTCCAACAAGTCCAGCCGCTCCATCGTCGTCTGCTAAAACGACCACGACCACCAGCTCGCGCCAGGAGCCCCTGCCTCATCGGATCCGCGTCGTCTTCAACCTCTAGCCGCCGTGCTTGCCGCCACCGCGCCGTCTGCCCCGCGCCTCCCCCGAGCTCATTTTGGCACATCTGCAGAACCTCGGTGAGCATCCGCGTCTCCCATCTCCTCGCGCCGCGTTCCCATGCTCCTAGCTGCGTCCGTCGTAGATGGCCGAGCTCGTCGCTGCCTTTCATAGTCATCGCCGTGGCTAGAGCCTCCGTTGCTCGCGTCTGTGCTCGTGAGCGGGCTTAGCATGTTCGCAGCGACCCAGCGCATGCACTCGCACGTCCAGCCGTGCTTTGAAGCGCCGCACCAGAGTTTCGCCAAACTCCGGCAGCCGCTCGCCTGCCTACTACTGTAGCAGCCACCCACTGCTGCCGCACACTGACATCGCCGTCCGCCGCTCCCTCTCCGCCTCACCCGCCTGGCCTCGCTCGCCGAGTGCCTTGCCTGCCCTGTGCTCGCGTTGCCCGTGCGCCGGTCGTCCGGTCGCCGAGCCCCTGCCAGTCGCCGCCTCCCATCGCCCCTGCCCCGCCGCGGCTCTGCTCCGCTTGAGCCACCGCCGCCCATGCAGCCGTGCCGCTACCGCCGGCGCCCTCCCGCTCACCGGCTACGCCGGCGTCCGCCCCTGGCCGTCGCGCCCGCTTACTCCCGCCGTCCCTCGCGCCGCTCGCCCACTTCCTCTACCCCTGCCCTTTGCCGCAGCCGCGTGACCGCGGCCGCTTTCCCCACCACTCCGTCCGGCGGCTCCGCCGTCGCCGGTGACGTCGCCCCGCGTCCGGCGCCGCTCTGGCCGAGCCGCGCCGCGCCCGGTGGCCTCATCCCACGCCCGGGCGGGCTACGCCCACCCGTTTCGCCCGTCGCCCGGTTGGCCCCAATGGGCCACTGACCGCTGGGCCCGACCCCTGTTAAAAAAAGGGAAAAAAGTAATTAAAGCAAATATTAATTAATTAATTAATTAGCGAATTACTTAATTAACCTAATCTAATTAACCCTGCTTAGTTACGTAATTAATTGTTAGATTAGCTTAACAGTCTATGACATGTGGGCCGTTTGATCGAGTTGACCAGTGAACTTTGACTGGTCAAACTGCTGACTATACATGCTGACTGGACCCCCCTAGACCCACATGTCTGCCACAGGTACACTTCTGTCTACACTTGTGGGTACACATAGCCTTTTAGCTATTTAATTTCGAATTAATAATAATTTCATAATATTGTTTAAATGTTTGAAAAATCATAGAAAATAATCCGTAACTCGGATGAAAAGGTTTTATACATGAAAGTTGCTCACAACGACGGGACGAATTCGAATACACTGTCCGTTCGTCCGCCACACGTCCCTAGCATAGCAAACATCGAACTTTTCCCCTCCGTTCGCCTGTCCGAAAATGCCAAACTTCGGGAAAGCATTCCCGGATGTTACCCCCCTTCGCCGGTAGCGTGTAGCACCGCGTTAGAACATGTCTAGCTCTGCCTGTTGTCCTATTATGCTCTTGCTTGCTATGTATTTACTGTTTCTCCCCCCTCTTCTCTTCGGTAGACCCCGTGATGGCTGCTGATGCCACTGTGATCGACTACGTCACCGACGACCCCCTCCTTCTCGTCTGAGCAACAAGGCAAGCCCCCCTTTGATCATCCCGATATCGCCCATTCCATTCTCTCATGCTTGCATTAGATTTTGCTACTGTTATTGCTTGTTCCTATTCTGATGCATAGCCTGCTTTTGTAACCTGCTCATTGTTACCTACCTGCTTATCCTAAACTGCTTAGTATAGGTTGGTTAGTGATCCACCAGTGACCCCCACCTTGTCCTTGTTGCCCCTGCTTCATCATGGAAGACCCGATCAACGGGATCGAAGACCAGGCCCCGGCACCTCACATCACATCACGCCCCTTTTGTTGCTTGACTCTGCAGATTTACCATTGAGTGCCGAGGGTGGAACCTCATACATCACTCCTGATGAGATCTCTGTAGTGTAGCTATTCGGTCGTGGTCATCAAGGGTGATTTCCTCCTTAACCACTTCCGATACGGCTTTGTCGTGCAACCCCTCAAGTTTGAACCTCGAGGGTGGATCCTCTTACGCTCACCTTGATGATTACATCGAGTGGAATTCACCGGGGGTGATTCCTCAGGTTTTCCCCTTGATGTTTGGACACACGGATACTTGGACTTTACAACTGTTACTTGGAAATGCGGGTCGACCCTAAGGGGTACCCGCGAGTGATGTGGAGACGGTTGACCTGGAGGGTGCCCGCGAGATAATTACGAGGCATGGCCGGGCATTCCTAGCCCTTGTCGCAAGTCCTCGAGAAGGGGCAACGGGGTCACATCTTTCGTGAGTCTCTGCTTGTTACCGCGCGTTCCTAATCCACTACGATTTGGATATTTGATCCGAGGGGCCTCTGGCCTGATAGCACTAACCATCACGTGGGCATAGTATGGGCGTTCTGCGTCATATGCATCAGCCGAAGCTTAATAGACGTCAGCGACTGAGCAGCGTGCGCCAGGTTGGACTGCGTAAGCACCTGCCTTTTTAAGGAGGTAGCTAGGTCTGCTCACCGGCCGCCCTCACAATGTGCAGGAGTTCCCGGGGCGATGGCCCATTACCCCTGGGGGCATAGGTTTAGTCCGGCGTGCTGACCTCTCTATTAAGCCTAGGTTAGGTTGCGGCGTATTGTTTGGCCGAGGCCGGGCATGACCCAGAGAAGTGTGTCCGGCAGGAGTTAATCGAGCGTGGTGGGTAAGTTGTGCACCCCTGCAGGGAAGAAAACATCTATCGATAGCCTGTCCTACGGTAACGGATACTTGGAGTTGTATCCCGATCGATACAACTAGAACTGGATACTTGTGATGAGAATTGGATTGTGATGAGAAATGGATAGTATGGCTCTGGGATTGCTTTCCCGCAGGGAGTCGAGAGAGGATCTCTGGCCGAGGTTGATAACACTACTACTACTTTACATTATGTTGATATGTACTCTTCTAAATGCTGCAAGATGCTTGAAGATGCTAGTCTTCGATAGGACTAGGCCTTCTCTCTATTCTGGCATTTCTGCAGCCCAGTCCACATATACAGCCTTCCTTTGATAATGTTGCATATGTAGTGTAGATCCTTGCTTGCGAGTACTTTGGATGAGTACTCACGGTTGCTTTGCTACCCCTTTTCCCCCTTTCTTCTTCTTTCCGGTTGATGCAACCAGATGTCAGAGCCCAGGAGCCAGATGCCACCGTTGATGCCTACTACTACGTGGAGACCGCCGACGACCAGGAGTAGTTAGGAGGCTCCCAGGCAGGAGGCCTTGCCTTTTCGATCGTAGATGCTCTTGTGCTAGCCTTCTTAAGGAAAACTTGTCTAACTTATGTCTGTACTCAGATATTGTTGCTTTTGATGACTCTTGTGTATTCGAGCTTAGGTATTCGAGCCCTCGAGGTCCCTTGCTTGTAATATAAGGCTTGTATTATTTTAATTTGTGTCTAGAGTTGTGTTGTGTTATCTTCCCGTGAGTCCTTGATCTTAATCGTATACATTTGCGTGTATGATTAGTGTATGATTGAATCGAGGGCGTCACAAGTTGGTATCAGAGACGACTGCCTATAGGTAGCCCCCTTTCCAACTCCTTGGCCGAAGTCGAGTCTCGTCACTACAAAAAAACTTTTACTAACATGGCTGTGTGGCTTACGGGCCCACGTTGCCATTGGGTGGTATTAGGATATTTTATTCCTCGTCTATACTCTGGGACTCTGATCTCTCGTCTATTCGGGTTAAATTTTTTACTAACTCTGACATTAGGTTCTCATACCCACTTCCTCCCGGAGAGCCCCGACATTATCGATGATCGCTTGCTTCGCCAGAAGATTCTGCGGATACTCTAGGATGTTCTCTTGAGACTTTGTGCCTGTCACTTTTGCAATTCCCTACCACCGATATATCCTTATGGATAACTACATACACTTGTCATTCATACACTCATTCCTTATTGCTCTTGTTATTACAAGATGCCCTAAAATACTCTCCGTTGCCCCGAGAATCCTTTGAGCTTACTGCCTTGCAGTTCTTTATCACATGAATACCCCTACAGATAATTCCTCGCACTTATCGAGTATCCGTTCATCCCCAGTTGTTCGTATGCTTCATAAGATTCTCTGAAATACTATTCGATCTGCCGAGAATCCTCTTCAAATTATTGCTCGGCAATTACTTGTCTGCTTACATTATGGATGCTTCTCATATGTCTAGCAATATTCATTAGTATCATTTGACACCGTCATTTTGTTCCTATTGATTCAACATGTGAGCGAATGCGCGCAATAATCAGTTGATCTTTTTAAATGATCTTTCCGGCTCAGACGTCACTCCGGAGATGAGCTGGTTCTCGGCAAACCAAACCTTAATTGATTGTCAATCTATTCCTGTTCAACTTATTTGTCTTTTGATCAGAGTGTCTGCTTCTGATCTTCTAATTTGGAAATCATAATTTCTTTGCATTAAGCATCGAATTATTCAGATGTTTCTATAATCCAATGCCTTTGCATTCTTTCCTTCTTCTGATTGAGTACTGATACTCAAATCAGATCCATTGAGGACCGTTGAATCCTTTGTTGGATTATTATCTGGCAGTTTCCTTCATATTCAAAATTTTGTGTGCTCTTCCCCTGATACATATTGCCTTTGATAAATTGTATTCTCTGCTTTGTCAACCATGCTCTGCTTCCGAGCTTGAGTTAATTACCTCTAAAGTTTTTGCAAATGTTCCTAAGATGCCCCGACGGGTTGAACTAATACTTTCCCTAATTTGTGTGAACCCTGAAATTTCTATGGGTCATACTCTACTGGTGTTACGCCGGATAAAAATTTCTACACTACAACTTCGTCAAAAGTGAGATGTAAAGGAGAGGTTATGCATTGAAGAAGTGGGAGTCAACCTTGAACTTTGTGTTCATGCCTATAGACACGATGTAGATCTTATCATGGAAGCTTCTCTTATAATCAAGTGTTCCCTTGGTATAAGCTCATCTTGCATCTTTAAATTGATTCTTTGCAATCGTGGTTCCGACCATATTTTCTCCTTGATTCCATTTCCCGGACAAGTTAAACTACTTGTCTTCTGCAGATCATTTCATCCGCCCAACCTCTATTATGATCTACCTTCGAGTATTAACCCTGGTATCTCGAGGATATCATGCCATTGCACTACACCTTATGAACTTTTGATGGAGTACTACCTTACCCTGTCTTTGTCACTTCATGGGTTCTGGGTTGTTTGTCAACCGAGAACACCGATAAGTGAATTGATTCCGCACTCCGATTCAATAACTAATTTTTGTTGCTTACGAGTTTAATAATCCTTCAAGTCATTCCTAGCCTGATCGACTATATCATTATCGTGCCAAATTTTAACTGAGCTACCTGGTTCTTCTTCCCGGAGAAAATTTTTCGACGATGAGCTAAGCTTACTTCGATCTTCCTCGTCATATCATTTTTCCTTGAACAACAAGCTTGATTTCAAGTTTGTGTCGTACCCGTGGTTCGAATAACCTTTCGCTTCATCATACCTTTTGACTTGATGTCATCGCCGATCGATTACATCTTCATGAAATCTCTCGACAAATGTATCGTGGTCATCATCAACATTTTGATGCTCTTCCAGGACATCAATCAAATTCATGATGAGAAATACCATCCTTGCCCCCTCAATGAATTGTTCCTGAGCCCGCCGGCCACAAAATCATCTTTTTCTTGCTGAAATTGTATGACTTATTTTATAAGATGTTCCGATGGATCCTTTGTGTATCTAAAGTCTGACCTTTCCCTGATGACCATGTCAACACTATCCCGAAGCATGCGTGTGATACTCCGATCATCAAAGAACATTGGGAGCGCAATGCTAACTGTTCTTGATCAGTTATCCAAACACCGTTGTATGGGTAAACCTCATAAATTCCTTGCCCCTTTGTCTAAATGGTTTAATACTTGGAGCCCTATCATGCTCCGCCTTTCCTTGGGAAAGTTATACTCCAATACTTGGGTATAAACACCTTTCCTTTCCATTGGTCTGATTATCATAATAATCACATTTTCCTTTCCATTGTTTTATTTCACCTTTCTTGTAATCTAACTTGAATGAGCAGAGATAAATCCCTGCTTACGTAAGCGCCTCGATGTACAACTCTGTCAGTAAGACCCTATTACTATTGTTGATGACATTTCGGTAGCCGCCGATGGACGAGAACTTTGCCTATTGGTCCGCCTCATCCTAACGAGCAGGAAAATGGTTCTCTTCGTCTCTCACCCTTGGCACCAACGTTGTTGCCAACATAACTGGTAGTCTATGCTCTGACATGCCTTGCTATCAGCGCCCTTCTTACTTTTAACCCACATGGTGGGCCCATAACCCACAGTTGCACAGGATCGAAACTTGACTCTCCTGTACATCCCTGTTTTCCAAAAATTGTTCCTCGCACTTGGCTTCGTATGTAAACCATGAGCCACATTCCTAGTGATCTATTCTGGTATCACATGCCATACTTATTCCCATTGCTCTGAACCCCTTCCATCCTCTGTTTCAGGCAACAAATGATTGCCTACCCGGTTGAAGCTTCTTATTGCACCTCCATACCTTACTCTTGATGACTCTTGAATTTCAACTCGACCTATCTTGTGTTGATCTCCGTCCTTCCCGAGTCTTCCCCCCTTACTCCACACCTTAATCCCGGGACGAGATTTCTTGTAGTGGAGGAGAATTGTGATGCCCGGAGAATTAAGCTACAGTAATCCCCCATTAATGGTGCCATGTAATCACATTGCTATTGCTAATCCTCGCTTGATTCAAATCATAATTCAATTCAAATTCAAATTAAAGTCCAAAATTCAAATTCCTCAAATGTGCAAACTAAAATGCTCAAGTTGTTACAAATAATCATTTGATAATCTTGGTGGAGAAACCAAAATTTTATAGAATGGTTAGATGCTCTAAAATAAATAAAAGCAGAAAAGAAATAAAAGAGTTAAAAAAGAGAAAAGAAGAGGAAACCCCCCTCTCTCTACCTGGGCCTTAGCCGCTTGGCAGGCCTAGTCGGCCAGCCGGCCGGCCCACCTACCTCAACCGACCGGCACAACCCCTCTCCGAGTCGTCTCCCTCCTTCCCTATTCGACCGACCGGGGAGAGGGGCTCCAGCTCGTCTCCGCCCGACCGCCTCGCTACCCCCGCCGAGGGGATAAGGCAGCCATGGCTTCCCCCCTCTTCTCCTCGGGCTCCCCATCCTATCCCCACTTCCCCTCTCCCTCTGGCCTCTCTCCCTCCCTCGCCAGATCCACGCGCCCGGTCGCTCCTCTGGTCGCCGGCCTGCACCACCGCGGCGACCGCCTCCCCCGTGCTCCTCCAACAAGTCCAGCCGCTCCATCGTCGTCTGCTAAAATGACCATGGCCACCACTCGCGCCAGGAGCCCCTGCCTCGTCGGATCCGCGTCGTCTTCAACCTCTAGCCGTCGTGCTCGCCGCCGCTGCGCCGTCTGCCCCGCGCCTCCCCTGAGCTCATTTTGGCACATCTGCAGGACCCCGGTGAGCATCCGCGTCTCCCCTCTCCTCGCGTCGTGTTCCCATGCTCCTAGTTGCGTCCGCCATAGATGGCCGAGCTCGTCGTCGCCTTTCATAGTCGTCGCCGTGGCTAGAGCCTCCGTTGCTCGCGTCTGTGCTCATGAGCGTGCTTAGCATGTTCGCAGTGACCCAGCGCATGCACTCGCACGTCCAGCCGTGCTTTGAAGCGCCGCACCAGAGTTTCGCCAAACTCCAGCAGCCGCTCGCCTGCCTACTATTGTAGGAGCCACCCGCTGCTGCCGCGTCCTGACCTCGCCATCCGCCAGTCCCTCTCCTCCTCACCCGCCTGGCCTCGCTCGCCGAGCGCCTTGCCCGCCCTGTGCTCGCGTTTCCCGTCCGTCGGCCGTCCGGTCGCCGAGCCCCTGCCCGTCGCCGCCTCCCATCGCCCCTGCCTCGCCGCGGCTCTGCTCCGCTCGAGCCACCACCGCCCATGCAGCGCTGCCGCTACCACCGGCGCCCTGCCGCTCACCGGCTACGCCAGCGTCCGGCCCTGGCCGTCGTGCCCGCTTACTCCCGCCGTCCCTCACGCCGCTCACCGCCTTCCTCTGCCCCTGCCCTTGGCCGCAGCCGCTTCCCCCCACCGCTCCGTCCGGCGGCTCCGCCGTCGCCAGCGACCTCGCCCCGCGTCCGGCGCCGCTCTGGCCGAGCCGCGCCGCGCTCGGTGGCCTCGTCCCACGCCCGGGCGGGCTACGCCCACCCGTTTCGCCCATCGCCCGGTTGGCCCCAATGGGCCACTGACCGCTGGGCCCGGCCCCCTGTTAAAAAAAGGGAAAAAGTAATTAAAGCAAATATTAATTAATTAATTAATTAGAGAATTAGTTAATTAAGCTAATCTAATTAACCCTGCTTAGTTACGTAATTAATTGTTAGATTAGCTAGACAGTCTATGACATGTGGGCCGTTTGACCGAGTTGACCAGTCAACTTTGACTGCTCAAACTGCTGACTATACATGCTGACTGGACCCCCCTGGACCCACATGTCTGCCATAGGTACACTTCTATGTACACTTGTGGGTACACATAGCCTTTTAGCTATTTAATTTTGAATTAATAATAATTTCATAATATTGTTTAAATGTTGAAAAATCATAGAAAATAATCCGTAACTCGGATGAAAAAGTTCTATACATGAACGTTGCTCAGAACGACGGGACGAATTCGAATACGCGGTCCGTTCGTCCGCCACACGTCCCTAGCATAGCAAACATCAAACTTTTCCCCTCCGGTTCGTTTGTCCGAAAATGCAAAACTTCGGGAAAGCATTCCCGGATGTTACCCCCCTTCGCCGGTAGCGTGTAGCACCGCGTTAGAACATGTCTAGCTCTGCCTATTGTCCTGTTATGCTCTTGCTTGCTATGTATTTACTGTTTCTCCCCCCTCTTCTCTTCGGTAGACCCCGTGATGGTTGTCGATGCCACTGTGATCGACTACGTCACCGACGACCCCCTCCTTCTTGTCTGAGCAACCATGCAAGCCCCCCTTTGATCATCCCAATATCGCCCATTCCATTCTCTCATGCTTGCATTAGATTTTGCTACTGTTATTGTTTGCTCCTATTCTGATGCATAGCCTGCTTTTGTAACCTGCTCATTGTTACCTACCTGCTTATCCTAAACTGCTTAGTATAGGTTGGCTAGTGATCCACCAGTGACCCCCACCTTGTCCTTGTTGCCCCTGCTTCATCACCGAAGACCCGATCAACGGGATCGAAGACCAGGCCCGACACCTCACATCACATCACGCCCCTTTCGTTGCTCGACTCTGCAGAGTTACCATCGAGTGCCGAGGGTGGAACCTCATACATCACTCCTCATGAGATCTCTGTAGTGTAGCTATTTAGTCGTGGTCATCGAGGGTGATTTCCTCCTTAACCACTTCCGATATGGCTCTGTCGTGCAACCCCTCAAGTGTGAACCTCGAGGGTGGATCCTCTTACGTTCACCTTGATGATTACATTGAGTGGAATTCACCGGGGATGATTCCTCGGGTTTTCCCCTTGATGTTTGGACACACGGATACTTGGACTTTACAACTGTTACTTGGAAAGGCGTGTCAACCCTGAGGGGTACCCGCGAGTGATGTGGAGACGGTTGACCTGGAGGGTGCCCGCGAGATAATTACGAGGCATGGCCGGGCATTCCTAGCCCTTGCCGCAAGTCCTCGAGAAGGGGCAACGGGGTCACATCTTTCGTGAGTCTCTGCTTGTTACCGCGCGTTCCTAATCCACTACGATTTGGATATTTGATCCGAGGGGCCTCTGGCCTGATAGCACTAACCATCACGTGGGCATAGTATGGGCGTCCTGCGTCATATGCATCAGCCAAAGCTTAATAGACGTCAGCGACTGAGCGGCGCGCGTCGGGTTGGACTGCGTAAGCACCTGCCATTTTAAGGAGGTAGCTAGGCCTGCTCACCGACCGCCGTCGCAACGTGCAGGAGTTCCCGGGGCGATGGCTCATGACCCCTGGGGGCATAGGTTTAGTCCGGCGTGTGCTACCCTTGAGCACTGCATTGGTCTTCCCTTGAAGAGGAAAGGGTGATGCAGCAAAGTAGCGTAAGTATTTCCCTCCGTTTTTGAGAACCAAGGTATCAATCCAGTAGGAGGCCACTCACGAGTCCCTCGCACCTACACAAACAAATAAATCCTCGCAACCAAAGCGATAAGGGGTTGTCAATCCCTACACGGTCACTTACGAGAGTGAGATCTGATAGATATGATAAGATAATATTCTTGGTATTTTTATGATAAAGATGCAAAGTAAAGAAAGTAAAACAAAAACGATGCCAGAAATAGCTTGTTGCCGGGAGATTAATATGATGGAAAATAGACCCGGGGGCCATAGGTTTCACTAGTGGCTTCTCTCAAGAGCATAAGTATTTACGGTGGGTGAACAAATTACTGTTGAGCAATTGACAGAAGTGAGCATAGTTATGAGAATATCTAGGTATGGTCATGTATATCGGCATCACGTCCGAGACAAGTAGACCGACTCCTGCCTGCATCTACTACTATTACTCCACACATCGACCGCTATCCAGCATGCATGTAGAGTATTAAGTTCATAAGAACAGAGTAATGCTTTAAGCAAGATGACATGATGTAGAGGGATAAACTCATGCAATATGATATAAACCCCATCTTGTTATCCTCGATGGCAACAATACAATACGTGCCTTTCTGCCCCTACTGTCACTGGGAAAGGACACCGCAAGATTGAACCCAAAGCTAAGCACTTCTCCCATTGCAAGAAAGATCAATCTAGTAAGCCAAACCAAACTGATAATTCGAAGAGACTTGCAAAGATAACCAATCATACATAAAAGAATTCAGAAGATTCAAATATTGTTCATAGATAAACTTGATCATAAACCCACAATTCATCGGTCTCAACAAACACACCGCAAAAGAAGATTACATCGAATAGATTCCACAAGATAGGGGGAGAACATTGTATTGAGATCCAAAAAGAGAGAGGAAGCCATCTAGCTAATAACTATGGACCCGAAGGTCTGAGGTAAACTACTCACACTTCACGGAGGGGCTATGGTGTTGATGTAGAAGCCCTCCGTGATCGATGCCCCCTCCGACGGAGCTCTGGAACAGGCCCCAAGATGGGATCTCACGGGTACAGAAGGTTGCGGCGGTGGAATTATGTTTTTGGCTCCGTATCTGGTAGTTTGGGGGTACGTAGGTATATATAGGAGGAAGGAGTACGTCGGTGGAGCAACGTGGGGCCCACGAGGGTGGAGGGCGCGCCCAGGGGGTAGGCGCGCCCCCTACCTCGTGGCTTCCTGGTAGCTTTCTTGACGTAGGGTCCAAGTCCTCTGGATCATGTTCGTTCCGAAAATCACGTTCCCGAAGGTTTCATTCTGTTTGGACTCCGTTTGATATTCTTTTTCTACGAAACTCTAAAATAGGAAAAAAAAGCAATTCTGGGCTAGGCCTCCGGTTAATAGATTAGTCCCAAAAATAATATAAAAGTGTATAATAAAGCCCAATAATGTCCAAAACAGAAGATAATATAGCATGGAGCAATCAAAAATTATAGATACGTTGGAGACGTATCAAGCATCCCCAAGCTTAATTCCTGCTCGTCCTCGAGTAGGTAAATGATAAAAATATAATTTTTGATGTGGCATGCTATTTGGCATAATTTCAATGTAATTCTTCTTAATTGTGGTATGAATATTCAGATCCGAAAGATTCAAGATAAAGTTCAATATTCACATAAAAATAATAATACTTCAAGCATACTAACTAAGCAATTATGTCCCCTCAAAATAACATGGCCAAAGAAAGTTCATCCCTACAAAATCATATAGTTTAGTCATGCTCCATTTTCGTCACACAAGAATGCTCTCATCATCCACAACCCCGATGACAAGCCAAGCAATTGTTTCATACTTTAGGAATCTCAAACTTTTTCAACCTTCACGCAATACATGAGCGTGAGCCATGGATATAGCACTATGGGTGGAATAGAATATGATGATGGGGGTTATGTGGAGAAGACAAAAAAGGAGAAAGTCTCACATCAACGAGGCTAATCAATGAGCTATGGAGATGCCCATCGATTGATGTTAATGCAAGGAGTAGGGATTGCCATGCAATGGATGCACTAGAGCTATAAATATATGAAGGCTCAACAAAAGAAACTAAGTGTGTGTGCATCCAACTTGCTTGCTCACGAAGACCTAGGGCACTTGAGGAGGCCCATTCTTGGAATATACAAGCCAAGTTCTATAATGAAAAATCCCCACTAGCATATGAAAGTGACAAAACAAGAGACTCTCTATCATGAAGATTATGGTGCTACTTTGAAGCACAAGTGTGGTAAAAGGATAGTAACATTGTCCCTTCTCTCTTTCTCTCTCTTTTTTTGGGCCTTCTCTTTTTTATGGCCTTTCTCTCTTTTTTTATTCCTCACTTGGGACAATGCTCTAGAAAATGATGATCATCACACTTCTATTTATTTACAACTCAATGATTACAACTCGAGACTAGAACAGAGTATGACTCTATATGGATGCCTTCGGCGGTGTACCGGGATATGCAATGAACCAAGAGTGACATGTATGAAAGAATTATGAACGGTGGCTTTGCCACAAATACTATGTCAACTACATGATCATGCAAAGCAATATGACAATGATGAATGTGTCATGATAAACGGAACGGTGGAAAGTTGCATGGCAATATATCTCGGAATGGCTATGGAAATGCCATAGTAGGTAGGTATGGTGGCTGTTTTTAGGAAGATACAAGGAGGTTTATGTGTGAAAGAGCATATCATATCACGGGGTTTGGATGCACCGGCGAAGTTTGCACCAACTCTCAATGTGAGAAAGGGCAATGCACGGTACCGAAGAGGCTAGCAATGATGGAAAGGTGAGAGTGCGTATAATCCATGGACTCAACATTAGTCATAAAGAACTTACATACTTATTGCAAAAATCTACAAGTCATAAAAAACCAAGCACTACGCGCATGCTCCTAGGGGGGTAGATTGGTAGGAAAAGACCATCGCTCGTCCCCGACCGCCACTCATAAGGAGGACAATCAGAGAACACCTCATGTTTCAAATTTGTTACATAACGTTTACCATACGTGCATGCTACGGGACTTGCAAACTTCAACACAAGTATTTCTCAAATTCACAACTACTCAACTAGCACAACTCTAATATCACTACCTCCATGTCTCAAAACAATCATCAAGCATCAAACTTCTCTTAGTATTCAACACACTCATAAGATTTTTTTTACTAATCTTGAATACCTAGCATATTAGGATTATTTAAGCAAATTACCATGCTATTTAAGACTCTCAAAATAATCTAAGTGAAGCATGAGAGATAAACAGTTTCTATAAAACAAATCTACCACCGTGCTCTAAAAGATAAAAGTTAAGTACTAGAGCAAAAACTATATAACTCAAAAGATATAAGCGAAGCACATAGAGTATTCTAATAATTTCCGAATCATGTGTGTCTCTCTCAAAAGGTGTGTACAGCAAAGATGATTGTGGTAAACTAAAAAATAAAGATTCAAATAATACAAGACGCTCCAAGCAAAACACATATCATGTGGTGAATAAAAATATAGCTCCAAGTAAAGTTACCGATGGAAGTAGACGAAAGAGGGGATGCCTTCCGGGGCATCCCCAAGCTTTGGATTTTAGGTGTCCTTAGATTATCTTGGGGGTGCCATGGGCATCCCCAAGCTTAGGCTCTTGCCACTCCTTGTTCCATAATCCATCAAATCTTTCACCCAAAACTTGAAAACTTCACAACACAAAACTCAGCAGAAAATCTCGTGAGCTCCGTTAGCGAAAGAAAACAAAAGACCACTTCAAGGTACTGTAATGAACTCATTATTTATTTATATTGGTGTTAAACCTACTGTATTCCAACTTCTCTATGGTTTATAAACTATTTTACTAGCCATAGATTCATCAAAATAAGCAAACAACACACGAAAAACAGAATCTATCAAAAACAGAATAGTCTGTAGTAATCTGTAACTAACGCAAACTTCTGGAACTCCAAAAAATCAGACAAAATAGGAAGACCTAGAAAATTTGTTTATTGATCAGTAGCAATTGGAATCAATATTTTATCACGTTCTGGTGATTTTTAACAATTATTTTCGTGAACAGAAAGTTTCTGGAATTTTCTGCAAGATCAAATAACTATCATCCAAGAAGATCCTATAGGTTTAACTTGGCACAAACACTAATTAAAACATAAAAACACATCTAACCAGAGGCTAGAACAAATACTTATTCCTAAACATAAGCAAAAACAAAAAAACTAAAAATAAAATTGGGTTGCCTCCCAACAAGCGCTATCGTTTAACGCCCCTAGCTAGGCATTTGATAATTTTAATGATGCTCACATGAAAGACAAGAATTGAAGTGCAAAGAGAGCATCATGAAACACGTGACAAACACATCTAAGTCTAACATACTTCCTATGCATAGGCATATTATAAGCAAACAAATTTGCAAGGCAAGCTAAAACTAGCATATGCAAGGAAGAACAAAGTGGCGATAGCAATCTCAACATGAAGAGAGGTAATTTAGTAACATGAAATTTCTACAACCATTTTTTCCTCTCTCATAATAATTACATGTAGGATCATAAGCAAATTCAACAATATAGCTATCACAAAACATATGCTTAGCACGATCCACATGTATGCAAAGTTGACACTCTTCCAAAATAGTGGGATTAACATTAGCTAAAGTCATGACCTCTCCAAACCCACTTTTATCAAAAACTTCATAAGATTGAACATTCTCAAAATATGTGGGATCTAAATTTGACACTCTTCCAAATCCACTTTCAACATTATTGCAAAAATTATTATCAATCTCATATTCATCATGGGGCTTAAATAATATTTTAAGATCAAAAGAAGAATCACCCCAATCATGATCATTGCAACAAATAGTAGACATAGCAAAACTAGCATCCCCAAGCTTAGGGTTTTGCATATTATTAGCACAATTGACATCAAGAGAATTTATAGTAACATCATTGCAATCATGCTTTTCATCAAAGAAACTATCAAGTATGGGTGCAATAGCAACGATCTCATGTTTAACATAAGGAACTATAGCAAATTCGTCTTAAAAAATATTGGCATCATGGCCACAAGAATAGCAAGCATCATGTTCATCAAGGGATATTTCAATCAAATCATCGGAATCATCATTATTTATAGATTCATGCGTATCATTATTGTCTTCCAAAGCAACGGTCGTTCTCTCAATAAATTCTTTGACATAGACATTATGAGCATAATTTTCATAGCAATATTTAAGTATGTCAAAATTTTCAGATTCGTAGAGAGTAATATCATACTTTTCAATCAAAGAAGCAACTTCATAAGCACCCTTAAAAGCAACAAATTCTTCAATTTGTTCGATATCATAGTAACTATAAACACCCTTTGCATAAGAAGATAAGATTTCATTTTCATTAAACTCACAAAGGTAGGGAAGGTGTTTTTTAGGGTTCTTAGAGCAACAAGTAAAATCACAAATTTCACAAAGATTCCAAGCATAACACAGTAATCTGTTTATTTGATTCCATAAGAGTCTCCCTTTTTCAGACAAACGGTGACGCACAAAATGACCATGCTCATCTAAAGATTTCCCATCAACTAGGCTAGTTGGGGTTTCAGCACGAGCGCATAAGGATCGAAGATGATCCAAGTAGAACACTTTAAGTAGATCCATATCGATAGATTTTCAGCAAGCGAAGATGCAAGCATATAGAAGGCACATGGCAACACGAGCAAACAAAAGAACGAACGGAATAGGGGCAAATAAAACGGCAAGGGTGAAGTGGGGGAGAGGAAAACGAGAGGCAAATGGCAAATAATGTAATGCGGGAGATAAGGGTTTGTGATGGGTACTTGGTGTGTTGACTTTTGCGTAGACTCCCCGGCAACGGCGCCAGAAATCCTTCTTGGTACCTCTTGAGCACTGCGTTGGTTTTCCGTTGAAGAGGAAAGGGTGATGCAGCAAAGTAGCGTAAGTATTTCCCTCAGTTTTTGAGAACCAAGGTATCAATCCAGTAGGAGGCCACACACGAGTCCCTCGCACCTACACAAACAAATAAATCCTCGCAACCAACGCGATAAGGGTTTGTCAATCCCTACGCGGTCAATTACGAGAGTGAGATCTGATAGATATGATAAGATAATATTTTTGGTATTTTTATGATAAAGATGCAAAGTAAAGAAAGTAAAACAAAAACGGCGCCAGAAATAGCTTGTTGTCGGGGGATTAATGTGATGGAAAATAGACCCGGGGGCCATAGGTTTCACTAGTGGCTTCTCTCAAGAGCATAAGTATTTACGGTGGGTGAACAAATTACTGTTGAGCAATTGACAGAATTGAGCATAGTTATGAGAATATCTAGGTATGATCATGTATATAGGCATCACGTCCGAGACAAGTAGACCGACTCCTGCCTGCATCTACTACTATTACTGCACACATCGACCGCTATCCAGCATGCATCTAGAGTATTAAGTTCATAAGAACAGAGTAATGCTTTAAGCAAGATGACATGATGTAGAGGGATAAACTCATGCAATATGATATAAACCCCATCTTGTTATCCTCGATGGCAACAATACAATACGAGCATTGCTGCCCCTACTGTCACTGGGAAAGGACACCGCAAGATTGAACCCAAAGCTAAGCACTTCTCCCATTGCAAGAAAGATCAATCTAGTAGGCCAAACCAAACTGATAATTCGAAGAGACTTGCAAAGATAACCAATCATACATAAAAGAATTCAGAAGATTCAAATATTGTTCATAGATAAACTTGATCATAAACCCACAATTCATCAGTCTCAACAAACACACCGCAAAAGAAGATTACATCGAATAGATCTCCACAAGAGAGGGGGAGAACATTGTATTGAGATCCAAAAAGAGAGAGGGAGCCATCTAGCTAATAACTATGGACCCGAAGGTCTGAGGTAAACTACGCACACTTCATCGGAGGGGCTATGGTGTTGATGTAGAAGCCCTCCGTGATCGATGCCCCCTCCGGCGGAGCTCCGGAACAGGTCCCAAGATGGGATCTCATGGGTACAGAAGGTTGCGGCGGTGGAATTATGTTTTTGGCTCCGTATATGGTAGTTTGGGGGTACGTAGGCATATATAGGAGGAAGGAGTACGTCGGTGGAGCAACGTGGGGCCCACGAGGGTGGAGGGCGTGCCCAGGGGGGTAGGCGCGCCCCCTACCTCGTGGCTTCCTGGTAGCTTTCTTGACGTAGGGTCCAAGTCCTTTGGATCATGTTCGTTCCGAAAATCACGTTCCCGAAGGTTTCATTCCGTTTGGACTCCGTTTGATATTCTTTTTCTGCGAAACTCTGAAATAGGCAAAAACCAGCAATTCTGGGCTGGGCCTCCGGTTAATAGATTAGTCCCAAAAATAATATAAAAGTGTATAATAAAGCCCAATAATGTCCAAAACAGAAGATAATATTGCATGGAGCAATCAAAAATTATAGATACGTTGGAGACGTATCAGCGTGCTGACCTCTCTATTAAGCTTAGGTCGGGTTGCGACGTATTGTTTGGCCGAGGCCGGGCATGACCCAGAAAAGTGTGTCCGGCCGGAGTTAGTCGAGCGTGGTGGGTAAGTTGTGCACCCCTGCAGGGAAGAAAACATCTATCGATAGCCTGTCCTACGGTAACGGATACTTGGAGTTGTATCCCGATCGATACAACTAGAACTGGATACTTGTGATGAGAATTGGATTGTGATGAGAAATGGATAGTATGGCTCTGGGATTGCTTTCCCGCAGGGAGTCGAGAAAGGATCTCTGGCCGAGGTTGATAACACTACTACTACTTTACATTATGTTGATGCTCTTCTAAATGCTGCAAGATGCTTGAAGATGCTGCAAGATGCTTGAAGATGCTAGTCTTTGATAGGACTAGGCCTTCTCTCTATTCTGGCATTTCTGCAGCCCAGTCCACATATACAGCCTTCCTTTGATAATGTTGCATATGTAGTGTAGATCCTTGCTTGCGAGTACTTTGGATGAGTACTCACAGTTGCTTTGCTGCCCCTTTTTCCCCCTTTCTTCTTCTTTCCGGTGGATGCAACCAAATGTCGGAGCCCAGGAGCTAGATGCCACCGCCGATGCCTACTACTACGTGGAGACCACCGATGACCAGGAGTAGTTAGGAGGCTCCCAGGCAGGAGGCCTTGCCTTTTCGATCGTAGATGCTCTTGTGCTAGCCTTCTTAAGGCAAACTTGTCTAACTTATGCCTGTACTCAGATATTGTTGCTTCCGCTGATTCTTGTGTATTTGAGCTTATGTATTCGAGCCCTCGAGGTCCCTGGCTTGTAATATAAGGCCTGTATTATTTTAATTTGTGTCTAGAGTTGTGTTGTGATATCTTCCCGTGAGTCCTTGATCTTGATCGTATACATTTGCGTGTATGATTAGTGTACGATTGAATCGAGGGCGTCACAACGAAGATCTTTATCGGTCAAACCGCATAACAACATACGTTGTTCCCTTTCTCATCAGTATGTTACTTTCCCTAGATTCGATTGTCGTATCATCATACCTAGTTCAATCTCATTACCGGCAAGTCTCTTTACTCGTTCTGTAATGCATCATCCCGTAACTAACTCATTAGTCACATTGCTTGCAAGGCTTATAGTGATGTGCATTACCGTGAGGGCCCAGAGATACCTCTCTGATACTCGGAGTGACAAATCCTAATCTCGATCTATGCCAACCCAACAAACACCTTTGGAGACACCTGTAGAGCATCTTTATGATCACCCAGTTACGTTGTGACGTTTGATAGCACACTAAGTGTTCCTCCGGTATTCGGGAGTTGCATAATCTCATAGTCATATGAACATGTATAAGTCATGAAGAAAGCAATAGTAATAAACTAAACGATCATAGTGCTAAGCTGACGGATGGGTCTTGTCCATCACATCATTCTCTAATGATGTGATCCCGTTCATCAAATGACAACACATGTCTATGGTCAGGAAACTTAACCATCTTTCATTAACGAGCTAGTCTAGTAGAGGCATACTAGGGACACTCTATTTGTCTATGTATTCACACATGTACTAAGTTTCCGGTTAATACAATTCTAGCATGAATAATAAACATTTATCATGATATAAGGAAATATAAATAACAACTTTATTATTGCCTCGAGGGCATATTTCCTTCAAGAAGTGCTTTCATCAAGGGTGACCAACACGTCGCATCCACCGTAACGGGTCGCCGTTAAGCTATCGGGTTCCGGTTTGGATCCGATAACCCCTTAACAGCTGGGACTAATGAGGATTTTCCACGTGTAAAATTATCATTGGCTATAGCAACCACGTGTCAGCACCCAAAAAGGACAGATGTCAACCGCCCAATGGACAGGAGGCGCCTATGATACGTCGACATGTCGCAAGGCCCAACAGCGGCCCATTTAGATTAAAAAGGCTGGCCCAGTCAAAATTAGTGGGCTGGCCCATTAACGGTCTACTTGCAGACGACCCATTCGTAGTTAAGGCCCGTACGGCTATTGTCAAATCGGCCCTTCAATTGCCCATTCTAAACTTGTCATCATCGCGGCCCATGGTCACTTCTGGCCCGCTAACAGTATGCTAAGTATTTGGGCCGAATTACGGCCCGGTGTGTTTCCGCCTGTTAAAGGTCCTGCTTAATTTGGGCCCATTTATTGGCCATTGAAACTTTCGGCCCATAAACGACCATGAAGGATTTGGGTCATATTCGTCCATGTCTGACATCAGGCCTGTTAGAAGCCCACTGTAAATTTGGGCCACTTCCAGCCTTTTGTGATTTTTGGCCTGTTAACGTAGGACGAAATCCATGTGCCATATGTGGCGCAACGTCACATCAGGCCTATTAACGGCCCATATAAAACTGATACAAATCAAGCCTGACCAAACTTCCGGCCTGTTAAAGGCCCGTGTAGTAGGTCGGTGCATTTAAGGCCCATCTGAATTTCGTCCTGTGAACGATCCGCATTGTAAATGGGCCACCACGAGCTGAGATACATTTCAGCGTGCTAATGAACAGTGGGTTATTTGGCACAATCAGGGTCCAATCTCACTTTCGGCCTATTAAAAGGCCCATGTTATTTATGTACTCGATATATTTACACATGTTAACGGCCTATTGTTACTGAGGGCCCAAATTATGTTTAGGCCTGTTAAAGGTCCACTAGGGGCATAGGCCTACCAAAAATATGAAACCTTATGCTGATTCAGGCCCAGATATTTTTAGTGGGCTACATGCAAATTACGACCCATAATCATTTTTAGCCCAATTGGAATGGGCCTAACGAATGTTGGCACGTTGGGCTCCTACGAAGCTTTCGGCCGAATACATTACTAAGATAAACCTACACTATACAAAAATAGCGTCATAATTTCTAGAGCCTTTGGCAGCACGATAAATGTTGTATCACAACAAAATAAATTCCAACCATACAACAAAAGGCATGTTGGCATAAAGTTTACAATCCTTGCAGATAAAAGCACCATCAGATGTATAGAAGCACAGATCATTTGACCTGAGTGCTAATGTTTCAAGCTGTAGAATCTGATGGAGCAACTGATCATCCCCTTTTTCCGCCATTGCTCTTGAACAATGAAGCAAATGTGTGATAGTCTGGTTTCAAAACCATTCATATCTTGACGACATTTGTCAACCGCTATTCTTCTTTCCGAAACGACGTCCATTAGGGATTGGACTTGTGTCTGGAGCACAGATATATGACTTTGTCAAGCCGGAAGATTTTGTTCAGTAGGCGATTTGGTTGAGGTTACTTTGACAACCAACCCAAAATCACGCAGGAAGGTGCTTTTTGCATTGTTAGTGGAGAGATATTGACGCACTGCAGCAAGAGGTGACATTGTGTCGTGGTTTTGTCACGGCAGACGTCCTAGAGAAAGGACTTAGTCGTGGAGCCATCGCTATGGGTTAGCTTAAAGGGGTTAAAGCAGACAAGGGACGCAAGAGAGTTTTATACTAGTTCGGCCCCTTAAGATGAAGGTAAAAGCCTACGTCTAGTTGTGATGGAATTGATGGGGTTTCGATGACCAGGGAGCGAATACGCTTTGCCTGAGTCTCGAGTTGTTGTCTGTTGTCCTTCAACCGCCGCCGGGTCGTCCCCTTATATACATGGGTTGACGCCCGCCGGTTTACAAAATCCCGAGGCCGGCTCATAATCGTGTCCGGCTCGGTCTCTGCTACTTCTATCTTACAACACAAGTTTACATATCAATGTCGGTTTATGCCTACAGGCCTTAAATAGGCTTTGGGCCCTGGGCCTTCATGAAGTGTCACCGTTTGTCTTCATGGACTTCAGATACAGATGAACTACTTATGGGGTTAACCCGGCCTCCCCTGACCGGTTTACGCCCAGTGGTAATATCCCCAACATTAGGCCCCAGATTGATTTGAACTGGTTCATGTCAATCCTCAATACTTTAAGAAAATTTCTTCTTTGACATCTTCATATAATCTTGTAAACCGCCGTGACATCATCTTCTAGGATCATGGTAAACCGCCGTGACGTCACCTGTCATTTAAAACTGTGTATAACCCACCTTCATTAATGAGTCTCCGATAATCGAGGTGACAGCTGCACCTCATATCCAAAAATTCGGCTCCTCGATTTTCGCGCCTGTTGTTTAACTCCCTTATAAATAGGGCCAGGGGGTCTTTCCATTTTCCCCTCGTGCCTCTTCGCGTCATCGTAATCCTCGCGACGCCCGAACCTTCGACCTCGGCCGCCGCCATCAACCTTCGACTACTGCACCAACCTGGGCCACTGCATCGGCCTAAACGTACCAGAGCTCCTCCGCGCGCCGCCGCTGCTCAACAGCCTCCGTAAGTCTCCCCTTTCTCTTACCATAGATCTGCACTTAGGGTTTCTGTCGTTCATCGGTGTTCGTCGCCGCCCTTCTTTTTCCTTATTTATATCCATGGATTAAATCCAAAAACCATACAAATCTCGCGCGGTAGTTGTTTTAACACCTGTTTGATATCCAACTCCTCTCAACTTGGTAAACTTTTAGTATGCTGGAAATTAGGTCAGAATATATTTTGTTTTTCCAACGCATGGTAGATCTGAAATTACCATAGCAAGATGTAAAACCTGTTTTTCCCTTCACTTAGATATCTTTAATACCAGATAGGGCGGTTTAACTTCATATATAGAATGATGACCCAGTAGATACCATTAGTCCCATGTTGAACCGCCAATGCATTACACTGTTTCCATCGTCGGACTCCGGTTTACGAATAACCAAATCCGGTTTATCAATATGCTTGTATCCTTATATCACTGTATAGTTGTCCACTGTAAATCTTAAACCAGCAATAATCATGTTTCAAATTTCCCTTGTCATGGCCAAACAAGTCTATGAATGCAATTGGGCTCCCTCTCGAGTAACCGAGGAGCAATTAAATAACCTTGTTAAAATGGGCGCTTTAGCCAAGAAAGATGTTATCCACTAGAGGGTCCCTGGCCCAGAAAATCCTCCTACACCCAAGGATGGAGAGGTAGTCGTGTTTGTTGATCATCTCGGACGAGGTTTTAGCCCTCCCGGTTCAAAAAATTTCCGAGATGTACTAGCCAATTTTCAGCTGCACCCTCAAGACATCGGTCCCAACTCTGTTACCAACATCTGCCACTTCCAAGTATTCTGTGAGGTTTATCTGCAAGAGGAACCTACAGTCGAACTGTTTAGGGATTTCTTTCACTTAAACCGTCGCACCGAGTTCTCAAATGGACCCAATACGGAACTGGGCGGAATGGCGGTTCAGAAGAGGAAAGAAGTCACCTTCCCTCATCCCAAACTCCACAGTCACCCCAAAGAGTGGAACCAAACTTGGTTTTACTGCATGGATACCTCTCCGTCTGACGAAAACCCCCTGCCAGGTTACCCCCTGAACGCCTGAGCAACACACATTCTTTTCCTCAGAGGCTGACTGCAAGAGAGAGGGCCAACTATGCTCCTCAATTATCAAAGCTAAGAGCCTTCATGGCAAACGGTTTGACAGGAGTTGATCTTGCTCGCTGTTGGATAAGCTGGAGTATTCTCCCCTTAAGCCGGCGCTCCGGTTTGATGTGTGAATATACGAGGAGTCTGAAGGATGCTCAGCGGGACATTGACATTCAGCTTACAGATGCAGAAGTCACTGAGGCTGTAAAAAAGATATTGAACGAACCGGAGGCTGTCTGTGCCCAAACCGGACTACTCCCTTTCTGCACCTTCAACAAACCACCAGCTGTAAGAATCATATAATCTTTTTATCTGAAGTTGCTTCTATCCAAATATTCTCTGACAATGTGATTATTTTCTGACAGGGTGATGATCCATTCTGGAACAAGAAACCATCCCAAGACAAACCGGCGAAGCCGCAAGATAAACCGGTCAAGCCAGTTCATCCAAAGACCAAGGTTGTTAAGTAACCTGCCAAGAGAAGGACCACTGCATCCTCCGATCTACCAGCTGATGACGATGTGGGTAACCCAGAACCAGAGGTAGAACTTGACTCTCTTGGTTCATTTTTCGTGCATCTCATTGACAATGATTATTATCAGGACGACGCTGAAGGCAGTCATGCTGAGGACGTAGAGGTAACCATTCTTTCCTCCGATTCAGATCCTCTGCCAACATAAAAAATCTGTCAAGCAAACCGGAAAGTAAAATTTTCTCACCCTCTTGCTTACTTGGACCCAAACTTTCTTTTGAAGATGCAGCAGCACGAGGCTTGCCGTACAACCCGGCACAGCGGCCAGGTAGTTACCTCCGCCGGTTTACCGAACAGTCCGGTTCGGAAACGCCGATCCGAGGTCTCTTATCCCGTTGATACTTCATACCCAAAAGCAGGTTGTTTTTGCCAGCCTCTTAACCCATCTGATTCAAATTATCAGGGTACTTCTCATTCATCCTCTGGCGAGTCATCGGCCACACAGCTTCCACCCCTCAAAACAGTTCCTGGGTGAGCTATGCACGTGTCTTTATTCTTGATGTGTTATCTTTACATACTGTACTGATCCTTATGTCTATCTTTTCTCAGCGCCAAGCCAAGACCCAGCAAGAAAGCTCGGTTAAACAAACCGGCTGATGATACTGTAGCTGCTGAACCGGAAACAACTCCAGAAGCGGAAGAAACCGACGCTGACGCCATGCTTCACGATCCGCCGCCTCAAGACCATGACTTCCTTGCTGAACAAGTGCAAGTTGACACTACAAACTATGCAGACCGGCCAACCAGCCCTGTCCGAACTGATGACAAACCGGTCAGTCCAGTTAAGGACACTGATAAACCGCCAACTCCGGTGGAGGCTACTGATGAACAAGATGATGACATTATGATTACTGGCACTGGCCACACCACTCCTGGCAATTCTTTAGCTTTGTCAAAGCATACTGCCAAGGATGATCTCTCTACTATCGACAAAGGCAAATGGAATACCGATTTATCAAGCTATGCCCATCTCAATGCTCAAGACATTCACTCTGGCTTCTTGAACCGTCTGTATACCAGCCGTGACTATGAAGCTAATTTGGTAAACTTGATGAAGGAGCGATATGAGGTAACTACTGTTTTTCTCTTTTGTCCAATTGCAGTTTATCAACTCCTAGTAGCCCCCAAGTGACGGTTTATGATACCAATCTAAACCGGGACTTTTGTCATAACTTATCTTTGCATATTTATCCTCCAGGGACCGGATTACCTCTTTAAGATGAACCGGTTTCTTTAAAATTTGCCATACTTCCCTTTCACCGGTATAGCCCCCAAGGGCCGGTTTAACTTTATAAAGATGAACCGGGACTGTAGAAGAATTACCATACCAACAGCTTTTTGAGCAAACACACATTAGCCCCCAAGTGCCAAGATCAATACTTGTATTGTGCTTGGGACTTGTAGAAATTTCTGATCAAGAGCAAACATGCATTAGCCCCCAAGTATCAAGGGCATAACTTGTTATGGGCTTGGTACTTCAAATATGTAATGTCAACTCATTATACATCTATCCCTTTATAGGCGGAGCTGAGCAAGAAGGAAAGCCAAACCGCTGACCTGCAAGAGAACATCAAGGCCCAACAGGCTGAAACTTCCAAAGCAAAAGATGAGCTGACAAGCGCCTTAGCCGCTATGGAAAAGCTAAAGGAGAGCTTTGCCAAGGAGCGGGCGGATTGGAACACAGAGAAATCCGCTTTGCAGAAAAGAGCTGAAGACGCAGAAGCAGCTCTCAAACCGGTGGTAGATGAGCTGACTGGTGTAAAGCAGCAAGTACATGCGATGATCGCTGCTGTGTTTGGTAAGAATCTTTTCCTTAATACTTTCAACATATCTTACCATTCGTTGCCGGTTTACTGATGTTTGCAATGATGCAGGAACTCGCATTAGTCATCTGGGCTCTGATGTTCAGAAGAAGCTGAAGGCTGCCTACACGCTGATAGAACAACTGTATACCGGCGCTCAACGAATTATCTGCACCGCTTCTCACAATAAGCCGCCCCCAACGTTTATCAAGGATACCTTAGACAAGCTATCTATGTTGGCTGCCCGGATAGAAGAGCTGAAACGGTCTGCTGCAAGGGCTGGCGCTCTGACCGCACTAACCCGGGCAAAAGCATGGGTGCCTGATCTTGATCCGACGGACGTGGCTAAAGGCTACCCAAGTTTAAAAGAAGACGGATCAGAGTTTGGCACTGAAGATCTCCGCGCCATAAACCGGGAAGTACGTCCACTAGCTTGTCAACTTGCTGAAGAGGCTGATCTTTCATTTTACCAGGCGAGCTATGATACCAATAACAAGCGGGTTGCTGCACCAACTCCTGAGGCTCAAAACCTGATCCCTCCAATCCGTAAGCACACTTATGCCCCTGACATTCAACCGTCCACCCTTATAAGCGACGAAGCTGTTTTCCAAGCTTTAACCGGGATCGACTGGACAACTGTTGACTTCCAGCCGCTGGGTAGAGACGAAGAAGATGAACCGGTGCAAGATGACCCGCATCCGTCAGGTCAAGCCGTTCAACGATCATAATCCGGGGGCCGGTTTAATCTTCCATGCTGCAATGCTTATTGAGAAACAATTATCCCTTTGGCACTGAAACGCCTTGTAATAGGCTAGTTAAAACACTTGGTCTGTTATGCCTTCGTGCATATTTATCTGCAACTGATACGCGTTAATCCGCCATTTTTAAGATATGATGTTCATAATCCATAGCTATTTATTCAAGCTGTTTCTGCAGATAAGAAGCTTAAAGCGCCCTGGTGGTTTACCACCGGGCGGGTCATGATACCCAAATATATATATGACCAAGGTTTATAACCAAGGTTGTAAAAGATAACCAAATATGGAAATATATGATACCTGTGACCTTTAGGCATAGTGTTGGCTGACCAACCTTGTAATGAGGGTAATGACCCTAATCCGGAGTAAAAGTAACTCCTGTTATATGATGCCGGTTTACAATAAAACCGTTCCGGGTTGTGATAAACACCGGTTTATTCCATACTGGTGGCTATGAGTCAAAACCAGACCGGGCTGATAGTCTCCGAATTATAACTTGACCATATACTGACAACTTATAGTTGACAGCCTAACCGGGTTGATAAACACCAGTTTGAAAACATCACAAATCTTATCAAAAGAAAGAGAAACTTAGCAAAAGGCAAATAAAACCGTTGTAGTCGAGGCTTTTTACGGGCTGCCAGGCCCTAAATTCGACAGCAAAGAAATCCCAAGCAACATTGCGAGCTGTGCTCAGTGGGTGCCTATGTTTGAGCTGTTGTTTTACAACACTCTCTTTGGCCCCGGTTTGACGTGGCTTTGAGCCGATCAAGAGGTATTACTATGGTTCGGGTTCGACCAAGTCCCCAAGTGATGCTGTGGCATTGCGCCGATCAAGAGGTGTAGCTATGGTTCGGGTTCGACCAAGCCCCCGAGTGATGTTGTGGCATTACGCCGATCAAGAGGTGTAGCTATGGTTCGGATACGACCAAGCCCCCAAGTGATCTAATATGAAGCTTTGAGAAGCTAAATCAAGGGGTAAACCGGACGCCGCTTTGTAGCTCCATGTAACCACGCATGATGTAAGGAAAACAACAGATACCCCGCTTTAGCTGAGGTTCCGGTTTATTATATTGATCATAATATATACAATGTCATAATATGTACATAAGCAGAGCCTGTAGCTCAAGTATAGTAGGGCCGAAGATGAGCGATATTCCACGGTCGGTTGGTCTCTTCCTCCGATTTACGCGAGTCCTTGCGCTCTCGAACATCAATTAGGTAGTATGACCCGTTGTGTAGATTCTTGCTGACCACAAAAGGTCCTTCCCAAGGGGGGATAACTTGTGCATATCCGTCTGATCCTGGATGAGTCGAAGCACCAAATCTCCTTCTTGAAAGGTTCTGGTTCTAACCCGGCAGCTATGATAACGACGCAGATCTTGCTGATAAATCGCCGAATGGGCTGCCGCCATGTCACGCCCCTCATCTAACAGGTCAAGAGCTTCCTGCCGTGCCCTCTCGTTGTCAGCTTCAACGTATGCCGCTACACGAGGTGAATCATGACGGATGTCACTAGGAAGAACCGCTTCTGCTCCATAAACCATGAAGAACGGTGTGTATCCTGTCGATCTATTAGGTGTGGTATTGATGCTCCATAACACTGAAGGTAACTCCTCAACCCAACAACCCGGCGTCCGTTGCAAAGGAACCATAAGCCGGGGTTTGATGCCTCTCAAGATCTCTTGATTGGCCCTCTCCGCTTGACCATTGGACTGGGGGTGAGCCACTGATGACACGTCAAGCCAGATGTGCTCACGTTGACAGAACTCCTTCATGGCACCCTTTGACAGATTGGTACCATTTTCTGTTATGATGCTGTGTGGAAAGCCAAACCGGAAGATCACCCTTTTGATGAATTGAACCGCCGTAGCTGCGTCACACTTACTAACTGGCTCTGCCTCCACCCACTTCGTGAACTTATCAACCGCCACCAAGAGGTGGGTCTTCTTGTCCTTGGACCTCTTGAAAGGCCCAACCATATCCAGCCCCCAAGTTGCAAACGGCCAGGTGATTGGAATCATCCTCAATTCTTGAGCCGGTACATGGGCGCGTCTTGAGAATTTCTGACAGCCATCACATCTTTTGACCAAGTCCTCGGTATCAGCATGAGCTGTCAACCAATAGAACCCGTGACGAAACGCCTTGGCCACCAAAGATTTTGAACCGGCGTGGTGACCACAATCTCCTTCGTGGATCTCACGCAAAATTTCACGGCCTTCCTTGGGAGACACACAGCGTTGAAATGCCCCTGTCACACTGCAATGATGTAACTCTCCATTGATAATAGTCATGGATTTGGACCGCCGGGTTATCTGCCTGGCCAAAGTTTCATCCTCTGGTAACTCGCCCCGATTTATATACGCCAGATATGGAACCGTCCAATCCGGGATAACATGTAGAGCTGCCACCAACTGAGCCTCCGGATCAGGAACAGCCAAATCCTCTTCACCAGGGAGCCTGACGGACGGATTATGCAAAACATCCAGGAAGACATTAGGTGGAACCGGTTTACATTGGGAACCCATGCGGCTTAAAGCATCCGCCGCTTCGTTCTTCCGCCGGTCCACATGATCCACCTGATAACCTTTAAAGTGACCTGCAACAATATCCACCTCATGACGATATGCTGCCATTAATGGGTCCTTAGAATCCCAAGTGCCGGACACTTGTTGAGCCACCAGATCCGAGTCACCGAAGCACTTAACTCGGCTTAGGTTCATCTCCTTAGCCATCCGAAGACCATGGAGTAAAGCCTCATATTCAGCTGCATTGTTAGTGCAAGGGAACATTAAACGGAGAACATAACAAAACTTATCACCTCGTGGGGAAGTTAATACGACTCCAGCCCCCGAGCCCTCCAATTGCCTGGACCCATCAAAATGAATAGTCCAATAAGTATGATCCGGCTTCTCTTCTGGCGCTTGTAGTTCTGTCCAATCATTGATGAAATCCACAAGTGCCTGAGATTTGATCGCCGTTCGGGGTATGTATTTCAACCCGTGAGGCCCGAGCTCGATAGCCCACTTAGCAATCCGGCCAGTTGCTTCCCTATTCTGGATTATATCCCCCAAAGGAGCAGAGCTGACCACCGTGATGGGATGACCTTGGAAATACGGCTTAAGCTTCCGGCTTGCCATGAAAACCCCATACACCAATTTTTGCCAATGCGGGTACCTCTGCTTGGACTCAATAAGTACCTCACTGATATAGTAAACCGGATATTCCTTTCCTGCCTCCTTGCGCTCCACCACAATAGCCACACTAATAGCCCGAGCGTTAGCTGCCACATATAGCAACAATGGTTCTTTGTCAACCGGAGCAGAGAGAATTGGCAGATTAGCTAGCTGCCGCTTTAAGTCCTCAAATGCTTCATTAGCGGCGTTACTCCAGACGAAGTTATCCGTTTTCTTCAGCATCTGATACAAAGGGATGGCCTTCTTGCCGAGGCGACTGACAAACCGGCTCAATGCGGCAATCCGGCCTGCCAGGCGTTGAACATCATTGATACACTTCGGTTTAGCCAAGGAGGTGATGGCTTTGATCTTTTCCGGATTAGCTTCAATGCCCCTGTTAGACACCAAAAAGCCCAGGAGCTTCCTTGCAGGTACACCAAAGACACATTTGGCCGGATTAAGCATCATTTTATAAACCCGCAGGTTATCAAAGGTTTCCTTCAAGTCATCAATCAATTTCTCCTTCTTCCTTGATTTTACCACAATATCATCCACATAGGCATGAACATTGCGGCCGATCTGTTTATGAAGACAATTCTGCACACACCGTTGATAAGCCGCCTGTGCACTCTTGAGCCGAAAGGGCATGGACACATAGCAGAAGGCTCCAAAGGGAGTTATGAAGGCTGTCTTCTCCTGGTCCTTAACTGCCATTTTGATCCGATGATAACCAGAATATGCATCGAAAAAACTTAAACGCTCACAACCCGCCGTAGCATCAATAATTTGATCAATACGGGGGAGGGCAAAAGGATCTGCTGGACAAGCTTTGTTGAGATCTGTGTAGTCCACACACATACGCCAAGTGTGATTCTTCTTGAGGACCAGCACCGGATTAGCCAACCACTCAGGATGGAATACTTCAACGACAAATCCAGCCGCCAAGAGCCTGGCTACTTCTTCTCCAATAGCCTTGCGTCTTTCTTCATTGAACCGGCGGAGAAACTGCTTGACCGGTTTATACTTAGGATCAACATTGAGAGTGTGCTTAGCGAGTTCTCTCGGTACACCAGGCATGTGAGAAGGCTTCCATGCAAAGATGTCCCGATTCTCACGGATGAACTCGATGAGCGCGCTTTCCTATTTCAGACCAAGTTAGCGCTGATGCTAAACTGCTTGGACGAATCGCCAGGCATGAAGTCAACAAGTTTAGTCTCATCAGCCGATTTAAACTTCAGGGCTAGATCATGCTCTGTAGTTGGTTTCTTCAACGAAGTCATATCTGCCAGATCAACATTGTCCTTGTAAAACTTCAACTCTTCTGTTGCACAAACGACTCAGCATAAGCCGCATCACCTTCCTCACACTCCAGAGCAATCTTGCGGCTTCCATGCACGGTTATAGTCCCCTTGTGACCCGGCATCTTGAGCTGTAGATAGACATAACAAGGCCGTGCCATAAACTTAGCATAAGCTGGCCGTCCAAATAGGGCATGATACGGGCTTCTGATTTTCACCACTTCAAAGGTCAAGGTTTCTGATCTCGAGTCATGCTCATCTCCAAAACCACCTCCAGAGCTATCTTACCAACAGGATATGCCGACTTACCAGGCACCACACCATGGAACACCGTATTGGACGGTTTAAGATTTTTATCTGTTAGCCCCATGCGACGGAAAGTTTCATAACAAAGGATATTGATACTACTCCCTCCATCCATGAGTACCTTAGTGAACTTATAACCTCCCACCTGAGGTGCCACCACCAGAGCCAGATGACCCGGATTGTCAACTCGGGGTGGATGATCTTCTCTACTCCACACAATCGGCTGCTCGGACCAGCGCAAATAACGGGGCACCACCGGTTCAACGGCATTCACCACCCTTTTACGAAGCTTTTGATCGTGCTTGTCCAAGGTAGTGGTGAAGACATGATACTGTCCGCTATTCAACTGCTTCGGGTTGCTCTGGTAACCCGACTGCTGCTGCTGCTGATTGCCCTGATGATTATAGCCACCTTGGTTACCCTGATTACTTTGATTGTTATGTCCACCCTGATTACCGTGAAAGCCTGAACCGGAATTTCCTCCGCCATAACCCGGCCCATGGGAGCCGGGGCCCGAACCGCCTCCTGATCCATGATCATACCAGAAAGAATCAGAATTTTTGAACTCCTGCATGATGTAACAATCTTTCCAGAGGTGCGTGGACGGTTCCTCCTTCGTCCCATGCTTTGGACAGGGCTGGTTCAATAGATAAGACAAACGGTCCGGATTAGGACTTGGCTTTCCACCGCGCTGGGGCGGTTTACCCTTACGCCGCTGGCCCTTGTCATGTGCATTGGTGTTAGCCACAAAATCTAAACCGTGGTCCGCTTTACGCTTGCCGCTATTTCCATGACCCGCCGGGTTGTGGTGCTGCCCCTTGGCGTTGCTGCTCTTTTTTCCCTAAACTGTCTTATCATCGTCAGACTCGGGATCCTTGGTACTATCAGAGTCAGCATACTTCACCAATGCAGCCGTGAGGGTTCCCATGTCATTACAATGACGTTTGAGCCGTCCCAACTTCAACTTCAAGGGTTCAAACCGGCAATTGCCTTCTAATGTTAAAACTGCGGTGTCAGTGTTGATGCAGTCTGATGAATGCAAAATCTCCGAAACCCGGCGCACCCAATGGGTTGTTGACTCTCCTTCCTCCTGGACATAGGCGGCTAAGTCCACAATTGACATGGGCTGCTTGCATGTATCCTTGAAGTTCTGAATGAACCGGGCTCTCAACTCGGCCCATGACCTGACAGAATTAGCCGGTAAGCTCTTTAACCAAGTGCGGGCTGTCCCTTCTAGCATCATGGTAAAGTATTTCGCACACGCCGCATCATCCACATCCAGCATCTCCATGGCCATCTCATAGCTTTTGACCCATGTTTCAGGGGATAAATCGGCGGTGTAATTCGGCACCTTGCGCGGGCCCTTGAAATCCTTAGGCAGGCGCACATTGCATAACGCCGGGACAAGGCACGACACTCCCAAAGAACTAGAGGTAACTCCTGGTTCCACCGATGTGGTTGGACGAACTGGAGTAAGCTGACGGGCTTCATGCTGCGCCGCTAACTCGGCCTCTCTGCATGCCCGAGCCCGGTCCACCACCTCCTGAGCAGCACCAGCACCACCTGACGGGTTATTGCCATGAGGCGGATCATGGTTCCGTGCATTGCTTGACATTGTCGGTTCATCCATACGCCTGCTGTAACTACGGCTTGGACGGGGAGTAGAATGAATCCGATCGCGACTATATGAATAAGCCTCCTGTTGAACCAAGGCTGTCTGAAGAAGCTCCTTGACCCGACGTGTCTCGACCGCCGCCGGAGAATCGCCTTCGATCGGGATGGCCGCCAGCCGTGAAGCGGCAGCGATAATGTTGTCCATTGGGTTAGAATAATGACCCGGTGGCGTGGGGACATGAGGTACCACAATGTTGTTCTGACAAGGCGGATCCACCAAACGTGGCTGAACCGGCGCCCCTGCTCCAGGTGCCTCTGCCCAGTTTACCACCGGCGGATTACTGGTCCCTGCTCCTGGGGTGTTAAAGAGATTTCTAGCGTCATAGACCGGCGGCAGGCGAGATCGGTTCCTCCTCTTCAGGACTTCGTTCGACACACTCTGATCCAGCATAATTCGGTAAGCTTGTGCATCCAAAGCGGCCCGCTCTGCGGCTATCCTGGTATCCTCAGCTGCTAAGTCGGCTTTTGCCTGGGTGATCTGATCTTTCACTTTCGTGATTTCCACATTGTGCGCATCCCGATCCGCCGGGTTAACCTCCGCCATCAGCGTTGCCAACACATCAAACAAATCAGATAGAACCTGAGTTGGCGGTCGCACAGGGCCTCCTGCCCCGGCCGCTGCCGCCGCTGCTGATCCGGAAATTATCGCCGCCGCGGTCGAAGAGTGGAGCGCCGGTTGCGTGCCGGCCATAAAGATCGCAACCCGGTTTGGCAGATCAAAGGGGTCCAGAATACTGTCGCCATCGGAACAGCCCCCAATCCGGCCATCTTGTAACTGATATAATGACTCGGTCTCTTCGGTCGATGACTCGTCGCCGGAATAAACGACGGTCTCACCACCAGATTCCAATCTATCCTCAGATTCTCCTCCATGGATAACTCCCACGAAGGCACGCTTCATGACAGGCTTGACCCGGGCAGATCTCGCACGCTAAGCCGTTTCGACGAGGTCAGTGCAGATGTCCGGCTCAGGGCCCGGTTCCCCGATCTTGCCAATGAAAACGTGTATGCCACCAAAGGGGACCCGGTACCCGTACTCGATTGAGCCGGCCTCAGGGCCCCAGCCTGCATCGTCGATGTAGAGCTTGCCGCGACGACTCTTGGTCATCCGGCCCACAGCGTAACCCTTGAGTCCTTCGAAGTTGCCCTCCAAGAACTTGAAACCATCGTGCGATAGCCCCACGGTGGGTGCCAACTGTCGTGGTTTTGTCACGGCAGACGTCCTAGAGAAAGGACTTAGTCGTGGAGCCATCGCTACGGGTTAGCTTAAAGGGGTTAAAGCGGACAAGGGACGCAAGAGAGTTTTATACTAGTTCGGCCCCTTACGAGGAAGGTAAAAGCCTACGTCTAGTTGTGATGGAATTGATGGGGTTTCGATGACCAGGGAGCGAATACGCTTTGCCTGAGTCTCGAGTTGTTGTCTGTTGTCCTTCAACCGTCGCCGGGTCGTCCCCTTATATACATGGGTTGACACCCGCCGGTTTACAGAATCCCGATGCCGGCTCATAATCGTGTCTGGCTCGGTCTCTGCTACTTCTATCTTACAACACAAGTTTACATATCAATGCCGGTTTATGTCTACAGGCCTTAAACCGACTTTGGGCCCTGGGCCTTCATGAAACGTCACCGTCTGTCTTCATGGACTTCAGATATAGATGAACTACTTATGGGGTTAACCCGGCCTCTCCTGGCCGGTTTACGCCCAGTGGTAATATCCCCAACACATTGTGCCTGTGGTAGCCTCGTCACCTTCAGGTGGTTGTGGCTGTTCAATCATTTGTTCCATAGCTTGCTGAAAGTTTGAACTTGTAGATTAGTGTACCAGATAAGTTACTAATGAGACAAAACAAACAAAGTAGGTTTCACGTTTATACATAACTTATTTTGGTGAACTACTGTAATACATTAGCATGTATTGTAGTGCCAACTACATAATAAAATCACTTTCGGAACATATGTCCATGTAGCATGCCTACTGTATTGTCTATTTCCTCACTTTCTTTGACATGTAAGGATAAAGAGACATGGTTTAAAGTGGGATGAACATAGTATGACATCATTCATATCATGGGCAAACAGATATAAAATCAAACATGCTATTGTATCATTGTGTGGGCACGTGAACATCACAACTAGATTACAGCAAGACCAAAATAATATCCTTCATCTCTTTTAAACCGTGTAAGGTGAAATGATACGTTAAGACAACCGTGTATAAAAGTGAACAAAGTAACCGACATTGGCTGCAAACCAAGCAGTTAAATGAACATGTCAAAGTAACAAGCAGTTCAAAGGCAGGAGGAGTAAGGACTTACAACAGCGGCTTGAACTGGTGTGCTCATGCTCTTCAACTTGCTGGTGTGGCAATCCTTGAAGATTTGCACTGCATTCGGTTCAGGTTCTTTTTGGTCTGCACGGGCTTTCCTCTGTATTTGGAACAACTCAATATAGATACGATAATATGGCACAGAAAAAAGAAGGAAGTAGCGGCTATTTCCAAGAGCCTCATAGTGTGCAATATAGCTACGAGATCCTGTTGTCTGTCGGAATTTCACTTTAGAACAGTTGGTCTTGTTCTTCAAATAGTTAGCCTAGAAGAAGATACACTTGTAAGGCGCATACATAAATACAAGTTCAATATGTGATCTGATCAAATACATATATCCTACTTGATACTTTGGATCAGACCAATGTTTAACAAGGGCTGTCCAGTCTTCATCTGTAATATATTCCACTGGAGATGTTTGGGCGATTTCACTGTTAGCCTTGCCTTCAAAGTGAGTTTTTCTAAGGTGATACCGATACTGTCTCAGAGCAGACTGAAAAACATGAGTGCATGCTTGTTTAGTTGCATCATCTTTCGGATCCAACTTGAACCTCATCTGTTGAAAAAAGAATGTGAGTCTTATTAGGAGGAAGCTAGAAAGTATGGGACAGAGCAAGACAATATTACAAATTGCGATGAATAACATTACTTACAGATAAATGGTCAAGGAAGTTATTATACTCGGTTTTGTCTTTCTCATTCCTGTACTGGATCCACGTTGGGAGGATACGTGCATGACACCTAACGGCAACGTCTGCCTCTGATACTAACTTGGCTGACTCTGTAGCATCACGTGGCCTTTTTAAACCTGCCTCAAAATGGTTCTCCATTCTTCCTCCTTTAGATTTTGTTAATCTGTCAAGCATTATCCCTGATGTCTGTTTCTGCTTGCGCCATGGTGCTAGTTCAACAACGAATATGGAAAGTGTTAGTGCACATCAAACTGTGAGTGTACATATAAAGGAGCATGCAAATGTAACTTGACTCGCTCAGGTACCATCTTGGTGTTGATGCTCATGAGGTTCATCTGATCTTGCCAAGTCCTGTTGTGTCACCAGTGCTTCGGAAGTAGTGCTAGGTGTGAAGGCAGCTTGGGAACTGGCCAATTGTGGAGCAAACAAACGAGTAACTCGTTGAGATGCCGGTACAGCTGAAGCGGATGCTGCAGCTGGTGGAGCAGGTGATATTGTGTTTGTAGATTAAGCCGGTGGACTTGGACCTTGTACTGCACTATAAGTACTAGTAGAATCTCAAGGGCAGGTCCTTTTTCGTTGCACCCGACGAGTAACACCATTCCCTACTATATTCTTTATCTAGCTCTTTTTTGACTTTGCCATGTCAAGCCGTACCCACAACACACAAGAATAAAATCGCTCTTCAGAACTCATTGATGCATCATACAGATAAGCAATACTTTGATGTAAGACAACCGTATGAGGATGGAATATGTAAGAAAAACAGGACGGCGTGACATATTCACAGCTACGATGTGTAAACTAAGCAGAAGGATTTTCAAGAAAATAGAAGTAATGCAAGCTAGACACCATATGAAAGATGCAACCAATATCACTCTGCCAAGTTAAAAGTGTCTTGTCATAAGTGGCATTTTAAAAAATTAGAAGCGGTACAGCCTAGAAATCAATGCAAGATGCAACCACTATCAAACTGCCATGTTAAAAGCGTCCAATCATGAGTGAGTGATGCGGGATACACAACAACAGTACTTTGATGTAAGAACATGGTATGATAGATAGATGAAGTGTATTCTAGACACAGAAAGGCATGTCATATGCACATGTATAATGTATATACTCAGCAGGTGCAATTTAATCAAAATAGAAGAAATACAGGCTAAACAACATATGCAACATGAAACCAATTATCACACTGTCAACTTAGAGCAAGCACCTGCGATGGTGGAGTACGGGAGATGAACTCATCATGTAGACTTGGGAGTTCAACTGCATAGCAGTAGCTGTGGAAAATCTAGAGAGTCTCTGTTTGCGTCGGTCCGGAGGACCACCAACATCCCCTAACTTACTCTTTTCCTTCCTCTTTTCTGATATTGATTAATGAAGTCAAAATCACAAGAAGATGAATAAAATTAGCTCTGCATAACTGGTTGACGCATGATACACACGAACACTAGCTACTTTGATGTAAGGCAAGCGCAGGATAGGAGGATGGAATATGTACAAAAAAACACAACATTGCATATTCACACGTACGATAGGAGGATGGAATATGTATGAAAAACAGTAAGCAGAAGGCATTTCAACAAAATTAGAAGAAATGAAAGCTAGGCACCATATGAACATGCAACCAATATCACTCTATCAGGTAAAAAGTGTCTCGTCATAAGTGCCATTTCAAGAAATTAGAAGTAGTACAAGCTAGAAGACAATGCAAGATGCAACCTACATCACACTCCCAAGTTAAATGTGTCTTATGGGTAAGTGATTGTTGCAGGTATAAGTTGTAAGCTACGCAGATGCAATTCAACAAAATTAGAAGCAATACAAACTAGACATCATATGGAACATGCAACCACATATAACAGTTCCAAGTTAGAGCAAGCATCTGCGATGGTGGAGTAGCGGAGATGTGCTCATCATCTACATAGCTGCGTTGACTGTCCAGCCTTGTGTTGTCTTGCGAATCTTGTTGGGAGAATCGCGGAGTAGAATCTATGGAGACCCTCTATTTGAGTTGCTCCGAGGACCACCATCATCCACTGCCGTACTAATTTCCTTCAGCTGTATTGATTTTGCATTGTGAAGTTAAACCAAGAATAAAAGGAATAAAAATCGCTCTTCAAAACTCATTCATGCATGACACTGACGAACACTACTCGGATGAAAGGCAAACACATGATACGAGGATGGAATATGTATGAAAAACAGGACAACGTGACATATTCACACCTATGATGTGGTAACTAAGCAGAAGGCATTTCAACAAATTAGAAGCACTGCAAGCTAGACACCATATGAAAGATGCAACCAATATCACTCTGCCAAGTTCAAACTGTCTGGCGTTTCAACAAATTAGAAGCAGTACCTGCTAGAAATCATATGCATGACGCAACCAATATCACAGTGGCGACATAAAGGTGCCTTATCATAAGCGACTGATGCGGGATATGCAAGAACAGTAGTCTGATGTAAGAACATAGTGTGATCAGATATAACATGTTCTAGAAACAGGAACACATGTCGTATTCACAAGCATTATGTGTAAAGTAAGCAGATGCAATTCAACAAAGTTAGAAGCAATACAAGCTAGACATCCTACGCAACATGCAACCACATATAATAGTGCCAAGTTAGAGCGAACACCTGTGATGGTGGAGTTGGGGAGATGTGCTCATCATCTACATAGCTACGTTGTCTGTCTAGCCTTGCGTTGTCTTGTGAATCTTGTTGGGAGGATGGCGGAGTAGAATCTGTAGAGACCCTCTGTTTCAGTTGCTCAAAAGGACCACAATCACCCAATGCCTTACCAATTTCCTTCCGCTTTATTGATTTTGCATTGTGAGGTCAAACTGACAAGAACAAGGAATAAAATTCACTCTTCAGAACTCATTCATGCATGATACTGACGAACACTACTCTGATGAAAGGCAAAGTCATGATACGAGGATGGAATATGTACGAAAAACTGGACGGCTTGACATATTCACACCTATGATGTGGTAACTAAGCAGAAGGCACTTCAACAAATTAGAAGCACTGCAAGCTAGACACCATATGAAAGGTGCAATCAATATCACTCTGCCAAGTTAAGACGGTCTCGTCATAGGTGGTGTTCATCAAACTAGAAGCACTACATGCTACAAATCATATCCAAGACGCAAACAAATATCACACTGCCAACTTAAAGGTGTCCCATCATAAGTGACTGATGTAGGATACACAAGAAGAGTAGTTTCATGTAAGAACATGGTGTCATAGACAGATATAGTATATACCAAAAACAGGAAGGCGTGTCATATTCACACGTATCATGTGTAAGCTAAGCAGATGCAGTTTACACTAATTAGAAGCAATACAAGCTAGACACCATATACAACATGCAACTAGATATCACACTGCCAAGTTAGAGCAAGCACCTTGGATGGTGGAGTCGGGGAGCAGAGACTTGGAACTTGTAATGCACTAGCAGTACGAGGAGAATCCATAGAGATGCTCCATTTACGTTGCTGCAGAGGACCACCATCATCGCCTTCCTCACTCTTTTACTTCCTCTTTTTTGATTTTGCCTTGTCAAGTCAAACCCACAAGAAAAAGGAATAAAATTTGCTCTTTAGAACTCATTGACGCATGATACTGATGAACACTACTTTCATGTAAGGCAGCCGCATGATAGGAGGATCGAATATGTATGAAAAACAAGACGGCATGACATATTGACATGTATGATGTATAAAGTGTAAACTAAGCACAAGGTGTTTTAACTAGTTAGAAGCAATGCAAGCCAGAAACCATATGAAAGATGAAACCAATATCACTCTGCCAAATTAAAATGGTGGCCTCACAAATGTACTTGACCAAATCAGGAGCAATACATGGCAACAGGCTAGAAATAATATGCAATATGCAACGAATAAAGGTGTCTCATTGTAAGTGATTGATGAAGGATACAGAAGAGAGGTAGTTTCATGTAAGAACATGGTTAACAGATAGATGTAGTATGTACCAAAAATAGGAAGGCATGTCATATTCACAGGTATAATGTGTAAACTAAGCAGACGCAATTTACCCTAATTAGAGGCATTACAAGCTAGACACCGTATGCAACATGCAACCACATATCACACTGCGAAGTTAGAGCAAGCACCTGCGATGGTGTAGGGGAAATGCGGTCTTCAAGTACATAGCTACGTTCAATATCTTCATTTAGGCTAGTTGTTTCTTGAGAATCATGTGGGGAGGATGAAACTGCACTCTTTATAAGAGTAGCGTGTCTCATACTAACCCAAGGGCGTGACTGTCTCATCATAAGCGATAGGTGTAGGATACACAAGAACAGTAGTTTGATGTAAGAACATGGTGTGATAGGCAGATGTAGAATGTACCAAAAACAGGAAGGCATGTCATACTCACATGTATAATGTGTAAGCTAAGGAGATGCAATTTAAGAAATTAGGAGCAATACAAGCTAGGCACCATATGCAACATGCAACCAGATATCACACTGCCATGTTAGAGCAAGCACGTGGGGTTGTGGAGTAGGGGAGATGAGATTTGGAACTTGCACTGCAGTAGGAGTAGCAGGAGAATCTGCAGAGATCATATGTTTCGGTTGCTCCAAAGGACCACCATCATTACGTGCCTTCGTCCTTTTAGATTTTTCCATGTCAAGTAAACACACAAGAAAAAGGAATGAAATTCGCACTTCCAAATTCATTGATGCATGATACTGACGAACACAACTTTTATGTATGGCAACCACATTGTAGGAGGATGGAATACGTATGGAAAACACTAAGCAGAAGGCATTTCAACAAATTTTAAACAATGCAATCTAGACACCATATGAAAGATCCAACCAAAATCACTCTACCAAGTTAGATGTGTCTCATTATAAGTGGAATACATGTTTGAAATGATATGCAAGATGCAACCAATATTACACTGTCAACTTGAAGGTGTCTCGTCAGAAGTGATTGATGAGGGATACACAAGAAAAGTAGTTTGATGTAAAAACATGGTTAATAGAAAGATGTAGTATGTACCAAAAACAGGAAGGCATGTCATATTCACAGGTATAATGTGTTAACTAAGCAGATGCAATTTCCCCTAATTAGAAGCATTACAAGGTAGACACCATATGCAACATGCAACCACATATTACATTGCCAAGTAAGAGCAAGCACCTGCGATGGTGGTTTAGGGGAATTGCGGTCATCAACTAGAGAGCTACATTGACTATCTTCATTTAGCCTTGCTGTTTCTTGAGAATCATGTGGGGAGGATGACACTGCACTCTTTAAATGAGCAGCGCGTCTCACAGTAACCCAGTGGGCTGACTGTCTCATCATAAGTGATTGATGAGGGATACGAAAGAGCATTAGTTTGATGTACGAACATGGTTAATAGACATATGTAGTATGTATGAAAAACAGGAAGGCATGCCATTATCAAAGGTATAATGTGTAAAGTAAGCAGATGCAATTTAACCAAATTGGAAGCAATACAAGCTAGAAACCATATGCAACATGCAACCACATTTGACAGCGCGAAGTTAAAGCAAGCACCTGGGATGGTTGTGTGTGGCAATTGAGATCATCAACTGCAGAGCTACGTTTACTATCTCCATCTGCTCACACTACACCCTTTAGAGCGCTGAAACGCTTTGTGCTTATCTTCGAATTACACTGGAGTGACTTCTGTCTTTTCTTTTCTGTATTCATCAACACTGCATCAGAGTCTGAAATACCCATGCATAAAAAAACAATAGTGTAAGTATGGGTGAAGTGTGTGCACAAGTAGTACAGTGTAAAAGTATAAGATAGCAGGTCGGTGAGAAATAAATAACGGGAGGCATATGATAGCTCTACAACATGTATGGCACATGAAATTACTAGATTCTAGGATTTTGAAATATGAGCACAGGGATGGCTGGGAAATGCAGATGCTCCTCCAGCACACCACAAGGTGTGGTCCTAAAAAAATAACAGTCGACTGAAAACAAATAGGCCAGTCCATTTTTTCTGCACCGTCCGATGTACAAAGAATGGGCAGATCGCCTTCATCTACCTCCTGCCAGTCACTGTTGACGATCTTCCTCGAAATACTAGCGACCACCGGCCCAATCCCCTGCCTGCGCCCTCCCCTCGACCTCACCGCACTGCCCCCGGCCATCCCTTTAAGCCCCGCCGACCTCCAGATCGGGTGCAAGCATCTCCTGTGCCCCACACCCCTATGATAGACACCGATACGCCGCATCCCCGGCGAACAGGCGGACTAGGTGCTCCGCGCACCTAAGCGGGTGCTGCTTCTTTTAATTACGGATCAACTGACCCTGAACTGAAATCCAGGCGGGCTACTGGCCTCTAGCCAAGGTGAAATAGTAAATGGGAGGAAACCTTGTGGATTTAGTATCACGAAGAAGATCCAGTAAGAAGCGCTCAACTAGTTTCTTTCATGGGATGAATACAGTGTGAGTAGAGACGTAAGATTTGCATGAATAAGGGAAGAGGAGTACCTCTTTCTGCTAGCAGTGTTCTTCTTGGGGTTCGCTAGAAACGAGAAGTTGTGGAGGACGATGGAGCCTTGGACGAACCCTTGACCGAGTTGTTGAGTGTGGTGCGGTGGCCCTCTGTTGGTGGCGGGGAACCAGATCCGAGGCGGCGAACGACGGCATAGGGGGAACAGCTCCGGTGCGGTGGACGGTTGTGACAGTGGAGCGGCAGTGGTGAGGCATAGGACGGCGTGGTTGAAGTGGTTCTGGTACGGCGCACGTCGGTGTTAGTGTCGTGGAGGCGGCTCTGCCTCGGCTTCAGTTGCTAAGTCCTTGAGGGCGTTGCGGTTGTGGTTGCGTTGGACGATGATACGTCTCCATCGTATCTAGTTTTCCAAACACTTTTGCCCTTGTTTTGGACTCTAACTTGCATGATTTGAATGGAACTAACCCGGACTGACGCTGTTTTCAGCAGAATTGCCATGGTGTTATTTTTGTGCAGAAATAAAAGTTCTTGGAATGACCTGAAACTTCACGGAGAATATTTTTGGAATATATAAATAATACTGGCGAAAGAATCAAGACCAGGGGGCCACACCCTGTCCACGAGCACCGACCTCAACTTCAACTCTATATATTCACGTTCGGGGAGAAAAAACCAGAGAGAAGGATTCATCGCGTTTTACGATACGGAGCCGCCGCCAAGCCCTAAACTCTCTCGGGAGGGCTGATCTGGAGTCCGTTTGGGGCTCCGGAGAGGGGAATCCGTCGCCGTCGTCATCATCAACCTTCCTCCATCACCAATTTCATGATTCTCACTGCCGTGCATGAGTAATTCCATCATAGGCTTGCTGGACGGAGATGGGTTGGATGAGATTTATCATGTAACCGAGTTAGTTTTGTTAGGGTTTGATCCCTAGTATCCACTATGTTCTGAGATTGATCTTGCTATGACTTTGCTATGCTTAATGCTTGTCACTAGGGCCCGAGTGCCATGAATTCAGACCTGAACCTATTATGTTTTCATAAATATATGTGAGTTCTCGATCCTATCTTGCAAGTCATTAGTCACCTACTATGTGTTATGATCCGGTAACCCCGAAGTGACAATAATCGGGACCACTCCCAGTGATGACCGTAGTTTGAGGAGTTCGTGTATTCACTAAGTGTTAATGCTTTGGTCCAGTACTCTATTAAAAGGAGGCCTTAATATTCCTTAGTTTCCAATAGGACCCCGCTGCCATGGGAGGGTAGGACAAAAGATGTCAGGCAAGTTCTTTTCCATAAGCATGTATGACTATATTCGGAATAGATGCCTACATTACATTGATGAACTGGAGCTAGTTCTGTGTCACCCTATGTTATAGCTGTTGCATGAGGAATCGCATCCGACATAATTATCCATCACTGATCCAATGCCTACGAGCTTTTCACATATTGATCTTTGCTTAGTTACTTTTCCGTTGCCACTGTTACAATTACTACAAAACTGCTACTGTTACTTTTGCCACAGTTACCGTTACTTCCATACTGCTTTGCTACTAAATACTTTGCTGCAGATATTAAGTTTTCCAGGTGTGGTTGAATTGACAACTCAACTGCTAATACTTGAGAATATTCTTTGGCTCCCCTTGTGTCGAATCAATAAGTTTGGGTTGAATACTCTACCCTCGAAAACTGTTGCGATCCCCTATACTTGTGGGTTATCAAGACTATATTCTGGCGCCGTTGCCGGGGAGCATAGCTCTATTCTTTGAGTCACTTGGGATTTATATCTGCTGATCACTATGAGGAACTTGAAAGACGAGAAACCAAAATTTATCCCTCAACTACGAGGGGAGGTAAGGAACTGCCATCTAGCTCTGCACTTGATTCTCCATCTATTTTGAGTAAACTTGCGACACCTAAACCTGCTTCTGCTATTAATTCTGATATGTCGCATGTTATTGATGATGCCACTTCTGCTATGCATGATACTTATGATGAAACTACTATGCTTGATAATACTATGCCACTAGGTGAATTTCTTGATGAACAACTTGCTAGGGCTAGAGAGAATGAAATCATTGAAACTGACAATATTGATGAAAGTGACGATGAAGATTCTCCCCCTAGATATGAATTGCCTGTTGTGCCTGAGGGTTATGTTATGGATGAAGAAACTGCTAGAGACTTTCTTGCTTGCAATGATAGATATGATCTTAAGAAATTATTAGCTAAGCTGAAAGAAAAATCTTTGAATGCTAGAATGAAATATGACCCTGCTTTTGGTACTTCACCTATCTGTATTTCCGATAAGGATTATGATTTCTCTGTCGACCCTGAGATAATTACTTTGGTTGAATCTAATCCTTTTTATGGCTATGAATCTGAAACTGTTGTGGCACATCTTACTAAATTAAATGATATAACCACCCTATTCACTAATGATGAGAAAACTCGTTACTATTATATCCTTAAATTATTTCCGTTCTCATTAAAGGGCGATGCTAAAACATGGTTTAATTCTCTTGATCCTGGTTGTGTGTGTAGTCCCCCGGATATGATTTATTACTTCTCTGCTAAATATTTCCCTGCTCATAAGAAACAAGCTGCTTTAAGGGAAATATATAATTTTGTGCAAATTGAAGAAGAGAGTCTCCCACAAGCTTGGGGGAGGCTTCTCCAATTACTTAATGCTTTGCGTGATCATCCCCTCAAGAAAAATGAAATACTTGATATCTTTTATAATGGACTAACCGATGCTTCCACAGACCACCTGCATAGTTGTGCTGGTTGTGTTTTCAGGGAAAGAACAGTTGATCAAGCTGAATTGCTATTGAATAATATGTTGACTAATGAAAATAATTGGATGCTTCCTGAACCAACTCCTAAGCCAACTCCGAAGAAAAGGGGTATTCTATTTCTCAGCCCAGAAGATATGCAAGAGACAAAGAAATCTATGAAAGAAAAGGGTATTAAAGCTGAAGATGTTAAGAATTTACCACCTACTGAAGAAATACATGGTCTTGATAACCTGACACACGTAGTAAAGGTAAATTCTCTCTATAGATTTGATGAAGGTGATATTCCTTGTTCTAAATCTGCTAGCCAATGCTTAGATGAATTTGATAATTTTATTATCAAACAAGAAAACTTCAATGCTTATGTTGGTAGACAATTGAAACGTAATGCTTATATGATTGAACACTTGAGTGATTATATGTCTAGAGTTAAAGGTGACCTTAAACTTATTAGTAAACATGCTTCTATGGTTACCACTCAAGTAGAACAAGTGCTTAAAGCTCAAAATGCTTTGCTCAATGAATTAAATAATAAGAAAAATGATAATGATGTTAGAGTTATGACTAGAGGGGGTAAAATGACTCAGGAACCTTTGTATCCCGAGGGCCACCATAAGAGGATTGAGCAGGATTCTCAGAAAACTAATGTTGATGCACCTAGTCCTTCTAAGAAGAAGAAAAAGAAAAATGATAGGACTTTGCATGCTTCTAGCGAACCTGTTGTTGACACACCTGAGAATCCCAATGATATTTCTATTTTTGATGCTGAAACACAATCTGGTGATGAACATGAACCTAGCGATGATGTTAATGATGAAGTTCATGTTGATGCTCAATGTAGCAATAATGATGATGTAGAGATTGAACCTATTGTTGATCTTGATAACCCACAATCAAAGAATCAACGTTATGATAAGAGAGACTTCGTTGCTAGGAAGCACGGTAAGGAAAGAGAACCATGGTTCAGAAACCCATGCCTTTTCCTCCTAAACCATCCAAGAAAAAGGATGATGAGGATTTTGAGCGCTTTGCTGAAATGATTAGACCTATCTTTTTGCGTATGCGTTTGACTGATATGCTTAAAATGAATCCTTATGCTAAGTATATGAAGGATATTGTTACAAATAAGAGAAAGATATTGGAAGCTGAAATTTCCACCATGCTTGCTAGTTATACTTTTAAAGGTGGAATACCTAAGAAACTAGGAGATGCAGGAGTACCAACTATACCATTCTCCATTAAAAGAAACTATGTTAAAACTGCTTTATGTGATCTTGGAGCCGGGGTTAGTGTTATGCCTCTCTCTTTATATCGTAGACTTGATTTGAATAAGTTGACACCTACTGAAATATCTTTGCAAATGGCTGATAAATCAACTGCTATACCTGTCAGTATTTGTGAGGATGTGCCAATTGTGGTTGCAAACGTTACTATTTTAACGGACTTTGTTATTCTTGATATTCCCGAGGACGATAGTATGTCGATTATCCTTGGAGGAACCTTTTTGAATACTGTAGGGGCTGTTATTGATTGCAACAAAGGCAATGTTACTTTTCATGTTAATGGTAATGAGCATACGGTACACTTTCCGAGGAAACAACCTCAAGTCCACAGTATCAATTCTATTGGAAAAATTTCAACAATTACTATTGGAGGTTTTGAACTTCCTCTTCCTACTGTCAAGAAGAAATATGATATTCTTATTATTGGGTATATGCATATCCCCGTTGAGGTAACATAGTGTTATTCGAAAATTCTCCGGTTTCATGTTATTCAGAATGAGTTTGTTAACAAGACTTGATCAACCTTCTTAGTGGATTCCTTTTGATGAGCATGAGATGGATGAATTTAGAAAACACAACTCTCTGTACCCTCCATTTACTTTTTGTTATTTAGATTAAATAAAGCAATATTAGTATTTTCTGTCTGTTTTCTGAATTACCATGCAATAAAAAATATCCCGAAAATAAAAGTTCTCCAAATGCCCAAAAAATGAAATATGATTCTTTCTAGAATATTTGAGAATTATTGGCACTGAGAACACGTCAGGGGGACCAGCCACCTGGCCACGAGGGTGCAGGGCGCGCCCACCCCCCTAGGCGCACCCCCTGCCTCGTGGGCCCCTCATGGGCCCCCTCCACTGATTCCAGCACCCACACACTCCATCTTCCTCCAGAAAAAATCACCACACAGCTCAAACTCGTGTTCTAGCTCGTTTTGCTGTGATTTTCCATCTCCTTGCTCAAAGCTCCATTCACGAAACTTCTTTGGGGGGTTATTCTTCGGTATGTGACTCCTCCAATGGTCCAATTAGTTTTTGTTCTAGTGCTTTATTCATTGCAATTTTTTGCTGCTTAGGTGACCCTTTTCTTGAGCTTGCATGTCAAATTTATTTGGTCCCAAGTAGTTCTAATGCATGATATTGCCTCTAGGCACTTATGGGAGTAGTTGCTAACAATATTGTTGAGTTTGGTTCACTTTTATTTTGAGTTACTAAAAATTTCAGAAATTTTTCAGAGGAAGAAATATGTTTAGGAAAATGTACCAAGGTGGTTCTTCAAAGAAGCAAGGACCCAGGCCCGCAATACGTGAGCCGGACTATGAACTACCAAGAGAAGCTCAAGCGCGGCCTTGTGAATGGCCGTCAGAAAATTTCATGGTCCAAGCAGGAATTAAGGAGGAATTTGAAGCATATATATGTGCGTAACGCTGAACTTGAGGGCTTCATGGCAGATAAGTGCCCTCAATACCACTACCTAACTGATTCCTTTGTGAGAAGGTTTAAACTTACATCATCATGCAATTCTCAAACTGTCCTATTTGATCTTTATGATAAATCTTATACCATGGACTTAGAAGATTTTAATGCTGCTTGTAAAATCCCGCAGTGGGGTAATGTTAGTGAAACCCGCAAATCTGAATATAAAGACTTTCTTGCTAGTATAACTGTGGGGGAATCTAGATAAATCACGCAAGCTACCATAGGGAGCATTCATTTTCCTGCCATACATTATTTTGCTCTCTTTATAGGTAGATGCGTTAACGGTAAGGATGAGGCATGCCACATGTGTGTTCCAGATCTTAGTGTTCTCAAGAGTGTTGTATTAGGAGATAAACAATATAACTTGGGGGCCATTGTTGCACGTAGGTTGCATAATAAAGTATTAATGGAGATTTGTTCCGTGGAATTTACGCAACCCGTTTAGCTAATTTTCTTGAGGTAACCATACATGGAAATGATATGGAGTTGCGTCCTACTTATTTAGAATATAATGCTATGGTTCATCATCAGTTTGTTGAGAGGAACGAGCAGTTCCTCCAATACCGACTAATCTTTGACAAACGCCGCATTGTCCATGTTGCTCTCCCTGCTCCTGGTTTCTTTGACTTTCAAGCAAAAAGGAGATATATTATAACCAGGGAGGAGGCGAACGAGTATGAGAGGAGGACGGAGGTAGCTCACCTGCAAGCTGCAGCTCATGAGGCAATAGCTGCTACATCTCAGTACGACCCCAGCTACAACTTTGATCCATGGGCATAGACCAACTTAGGCCAAAAGCCTATGCTTGGGGGAGTACGTATTTCTCACCGACATTAAATTCATGTTCACACACTCATTCTAGTTGTCGGTGCTCATACTTTTTCATTGTAATATCCATGCTAGTTTATTTTCCTTTTTCTCGCTTTCTTCTTGTGTGTTTGAATAACCTTAAGAAAATCCAAAAAGATTTCTCGTTCTTCTTTTGCTTGTTGGGAGCTTTCCCGTGTAAATAGTTTTTATTTCTTTTCTTGTTCTTTGGGGGTCGAGAGGAGAAGACCATGATGAAAATGTTGAAGTGGCTCTTATATGCATTATTGTTGATTTAACCAAGAGCCCATATTGCCTTGTCTTCTCCTTTGTATTAAATGCTTGCAGATTCCAGCTTACTCCAATGCACGTGCACTATTATTATTATCCACATCATTCAGTCGTGCAAGTGAAAGGCAATAATGACGATATATGATGGACTGATTGAGATGAGAGAAGCTGGTATGAACTCGACCTCTCTTGTTTTTGTAAATATGATTAGTTCATCGTTCCTGATTCAGCCTATTATGAATGAAACATGTTTGCAATGACAATTAGAGATTATAGTTTCGTATGCCATGCTTAATTAGCTAGGAGTTTATAATAGTTTCTTAATGGCTTGACTTGGCACATGTTCACGCATGTAGTTGAAACAAAATCAACATAGCCTCCACGATATTTATGTTCATGGTGAATTATATCCTACTCATGCTTGCATTCAGTGTTGATTAATTTTAATGCATGTTCATGACTGTTGTCGCTCTCTAGCTGGTCGCTTCCCAGTCTTTTTCTAGCCTTCACTTGTACTAAGCGGGAATACTGCTTGTGCATCCACTTCCATAAACCCCAAAGTTATCCCATATGAGTCCACCATAACTTCCTATATGCGGTATCTACCTACCGTTCCAAGTAAATTTCTATGTGCCAAACTCTAAACCTTCAAATGAAATTGTGTTTTGTATGCTCGAATAGCTCATGTACCAACTAGGGTTGTCTGTATCTTCCATGCTAGGCGGGTTATTCTCAAGAGGAGTGGACTCCGCTCCTCATTCACGAGAAAATGGCTGGTCACCGGGATGCCCAGTCCCATGCTCAAACCAAATCAAAATAATTGCAAACAAAACTCCCCCAGGATTGTTGTTAGTTGGATGCACCCGTTGTTTCGGGCAAGCCATGGATTGATGCTTGTTGGTGGTGGGGGAGTATAAACTTTACCATTCTGCTTGGGAACCGCCTATAATGTGTGTAGCATGGAAGATATCGAGATCTCTCGGTTGTTATGTTGACAATGAAAGTATACCACTCAAAATATTATTTATCTCTATTTCGAAATCGAGATCTGGCACCTCTACAAATCCCTGCTTCCCTCTGCGAAGGGCCTATCTATTTACTTTTATGTTGAGTCATCATCCTCTTATTAAAAAGCACCAGTTGGAGAGAACCGCTATCATTTGCATCCATTACTATTAATTTATATTGAGTATGACTGGATCTCTTTTACCATGAATTACAATGTTTAGTTAGTCCTTGATCTTCAGAGGTGCTCTGCATTTATGTTTTGCGGTCTCAGAAAGGGCTAGCGAGATACCATCTTGTTATATCATATTATGATTGTTTTGAGAAAGTGTTGTCATCCGAGATTTATTATTATTGCTCGCTAGTTGATCATGCCATTGATGTGAGTAAACATGAGACCTAAATGTTATTGTGAATATGGTTAGTTCATTATCTTTGCTGAAAACTTGAATGCTGGCTTTACATATTTGCAACAACAAGAGCAAACAGAGTTTGTAAAAGTTTTTCTTTATCACTTTCAGTTTATCAACTGAATTGCTTGAGGACAAGCAAAGGTTTAAGCTTAGGGGAGTTGATACGTCTCCATCGTATCTACTTTTCCAAACACTTTTGCCCTTGTTTTGGACTCTATCTTGCATGATTTGAATGGAACTAACCCGGACTGACGCTGTTTTCGGCAGAATTGCCATGGTGTTATTTTTGTGCAGAAATAAAAGTTCTCGGAATGACCTGAAACTTCACGGAGAATATTTTTTGAATATATAAAAAATACCGGCGAAAGAATCAAGACCAAGGGGCCCACACCCTGTCCACAAGGGAGGGGGGCGCGCCTACCCCCTGGGCGCGCCCCTGCCTCGTGGGCCCCCTGGAGCTCCTCCGACCTCAACTTCAACTCTATATATTCACGTTCGGGGAGAAAAAATTAGAGAGAAGGATTCATCACATTTTCCGATACGGAGCCGCCGCCAAGCCCTAAACTCTCTCGGGAGGGCTGATCTGGAGTCCGTTCGGGGCTCCGGAGAGGGGAATCCGTCGCCGTCGTCATCATCAACCTTCCTCCATCACCAATTTCATGATGCTCACCACCGTGCGTGAGTAATTCCATCGTAGGCTTGCTGGACGGTGATGGGTTGGATGAGATTTATCATGTAACCGAGTTAGTTTTGTTAGGGTTTGATCCCTAGTATCCACTATGTTCTGAGATTGATGTTGCTATGACTTTGCTATGCTTAATGCTTGTCACTAGGGCCCGAGTGCCATGAATTCAGATCTGAACCTATTATGTTTTCATAAATATATGTGAGTTCTTGATCCTATCTTGCAAGTCATTAGTCACCTACTATGTGTTATGATCCGGTAACCCCGAAGTGACAATAATCGGGACCACTCCCGGTGATGACCGTAGTTTGAGGAGTTCGTGTATTCACTAAGTGTTAATGCTTTGGTCCGGTATCTATTAAAAGGAGGCCTTAATATCCCTTAGTTTCCAATAGGACCCCGCTGCCACGGGAGGGTAGGACAAAAGATGTCATGCAAGTTCATTTCCATAAGCACGTATGACTATATTCGGAATACATGCCCACGTTACATTGATGAACTGGAGCTAGTTCTGTGTCACCCTATGTTATAACTGTTGCATGAGGAATTGCATCCGACATAATTATCCATCACTGACCCAATGCCTACGAGCTTTTCACATATTGATCTTTGCTTAGTTACTTTTCCGTTGCCATTGTTACAATTACTACAAAACTGCTACTATTACTTTTGCCACAGTTACTGTTATTTCCATACTACTTTGCTACTCAATACTTTGCTGCAGATATTAAGTTTTCCAGGTGTGGTTAAATTGACAACTCAACTGCTAATACTTGAGAATATTCTTTGGCTCCCCTTGCGTCGAATCAATAAGTTTGGGTTGAATACTATACCCTCGAAAACTGTTGCGATCCCCTATACTTGTGGGTTATCAAGACTATTTTTTGATGACGTCGGGGTACCGGCTCCGACGTGATGGAGGAGGGAAGCGGTGGATTGGGCGCGATGGGGTGGAGGACGGAGGAGGCTAGGGTTTCGCGGCTGGTGGAGAGGGCGTTTGGCCGCCCACGGAGTATGAATGGGGAAACAGAGGGAGGGGGAACTAAGGGGAGACAATGTTTCGGTTTGGGACGCGCTTGTTTGAAATTTGGGGAAAGTTACAAACTTTGCCCCCATCTAAAATTTCAGACATATTGCGGGTTGTGGGTAGGATAGTAATCTCAGGTGTCCCAAATGGTGGGCGGGATAGATTTCGGCCGAGCGCATGGGTGTTTAGGCGCCCACGGCATATGAATGCTTCTCGGAGGCGGTTGAGACTGGCGTCTTGGTGAAGTTACAAACCTACCCCGGTTTAGACCTTTGGACATCGGGCCGATAGGCTACATGGACCAGAGTCAGGACAGTAATTTCCTACCACCAAACATTAGTCTCAGACGGTTTTGGGTGACCAGAGGCTTATTTGGCGCTTCGTTCAATATTTGGGAGCAGAAGCATTAACGTTTTCGGTTCTCTTGAGTTGAACGTTCAGGATTTGTCAAACTTTATAAATCTTGACTCTTGAAAATCCTAAAACTATGATTAATTGGGAATGGAAGGGGTACATTTGAATATACATTGTACACGAGTATATATTAAAAAATATGCAACTTACCTCAGTTCATGCATGGTTCCAGATATAATCTCCTTGGTTGCAAAAAAATAGTTAGACTTGCATATAAATATATAGCATGTTCAAACGTACAACAAAGATTGATGCCCCCTTTTAGATCTGATTTACAAATGCCATTATCTCGGATTCAAATAGATGAATGCACTTCCTATGAATTCGAATCTTCGAAACCCCCTTTATGTTGAATTCAAACATGTATTCTATTTCGTAGCTTAGCAATTGGAATGTATCCATGTAAGTGACAAATGTATAAAGTGCTTCACACTAACAACAAGGAGTGCACTAATAATGTTTATATATGAATTGCAAAAGCAATGCATTGTTTGGATTTCAAACCACTCTCACCTATGGATCGATAATATAAATAAACACATGCACATGCTAGAATTCAAATAGATATGGGTGTTGATAGCCAATGTTCGTTCATAGCAAATTGCAAAATTCATGGTCTCATCAACTAGAGACTTTATTTTTAATTTAATGCGTCGAAACGCCTTTACCGTAGATGCACTAGCCTCGGCCCGTTCATCGCAACGCACTATATATTCTCTATCTAAGAATAAGTGACACACTTTATATAGATCGCATTTCTCCTCTCACACATGCTCATATCTCTCACGGAGTGCCGGGGTGTCTCACGCATGCACTTCTATATAATCCCTCTCATTTTCTGAACTATGTACCACTCTTTCACTAATTTCAGTTGGAAAGATTATTATCTCTCACATGCAATATATGCACCGCATGTCTCTATACCCTCTGATAGGCACATTTTCTCACTGTTTCACACGCCTTCTACTACCCTCTATGAAGGCACATATTGTGCCTAAGATGTCATCCACAGCACAGCATTATCTTTAGTGCCTCCCACTACAAAAAAATACACTTCCGTGATGATACGTGTTTGTCACAGTAGGTCGCGTTTTTTGTCATGCATGTACATCCATGACAAATTTATGACAGAATCAAGATAGTCATACCTGTGCTGTCGTAGAAGTGTTCCATGACATTACCAAAATTATCATCACGGAAGTGTCCACTTCCATGACGATAAATCGCGCGTCACAGAAGTGCTTTCGTCAAGGGTGACCGACACGTGGCATCCACCGTAACGGAACGCCGTTAAGCTATCGGGTCGGGTTTTGGATCCGATAACCCGTTAACAGCCCCGACCAATGGGGATTTTCCACGTGTAAAATCATCATTGGCTGGAGGAAACACGTGTCGGCTCATCGTTGGGACAGATGTCATCCACTCATTGGACAGAAGGCGCCTATGATACGTCGACACGTGGCACGGCCCAACAGAGGCCCATTCCTGTGAAAAGGCCGGCCCGTTTGACTTGGTCAAAAGGTGGCGGGCCGGCCCATGGAAAGCCTGTTAACGGCCTGTTCGCATATAGCCCATTTACAGCCCGCTAACCCAAGGCCCGTTACGCCCTATCCGAATTAGGCCCAGTAGCGTCATCTGGGCCATCCAATATGATTCCAGCCCGTTTTCACTTCTGGCCCATGTATGGCCCATGACGTCTTTCGGCCCATATGAGGCCCTATGTAACTCTTGGCCTATTAACGGCCCGTGGTGAAACTGGCCCGTAATGAACAGTGTATCACTTTACACCCATTAACGGCCCGTGGTGAAACTGGCCCGTAATGAACAGTGTATCACTTTATACCCATTAACGGCCCGTTATTCCGTTGGGCCGTTTCCAGCCCATGTTATCTTTCGGCCTTCTCAGAGCCCATTTATTCTTGGGCTCATTTCCAGCATTCGTTTACTTACGGCCCGTTACTGTCATTTTCTGCTTGTGGGCCAAATTCAGCCCGTGGTTACAGTCGGCCCGTTTGTGGTCCGTTAATACGTTGGGCCGTTTTCATAGCGTCATCAAATACGGCCTATTAACGATGGCCCGTTATGGTCGGCCCATGAACGGACGATTCCAACTCTAGCCCGTTTACGGCCATAATGCGGCCTGTTATTGGCCCATGTTTGGCCAATCGATCATACGGCCCGTATAAGGCCCATTGATGATACGGCCCGTAGAAGGCCCATTGTTTCTACGGCCCGTAGAAGGCCCATTGTTTCTACGGCCCGTAGAAGGCCTACTGTTTCTACGGCCCGTAGAAGGCCCACTGTTTCTACGGCCCGTAGGAGGCCCAGTGTCACTACAGTAAATATTAGCCCATGGTTATTGTGGCCTAGTTTTAAAAAATAGGTTATTGCAGCCACTAGCAAACCGCGGAAAAAGAACTGCACTGACTACAAGCAAACAAATAAACAAGACAACAAGGAAATAAATAAGCAAGCAACTTATGCTAGGCTATCACGGCTATTACACATATTACATCCACTGGGCATCAAAGTTCGCCACCAGTGATCATAAAGCGCAACGAAGAAGCAGATTACAAAAACTGGGCACCATTGCAGCGTAACAAAATAATACTGAACCGAGACCACTTCCAAGACAGTTCAAGAAAGGTTAGCCTTGCGGGGGAACTGCTGCGCAAGCTGCTGAGCAAGGCTGTGAGACCGGCCTAGCATGTCGGTCATAGCTTCCAGGTGTAGCTGTTTAGCGATGAGGTTCTCATTGGTGTTCTCCGCAATCTTTCTTAGAGATAGGACTTCAAGTCGAAGTTGAGTTGCAGAATGCCTTTCTGCTAGAACTTGGGACTGAAGAAGTCGAACTGATTCAGACAACGAATTCTGTGAGCTTGTCTGACTGTTAGTCTCAAGTAACTTGAACACTGCATCAAGACAAGACTTTGGGGTTGTCTCGCTATCTTCAAGATGTTTTGCCTTCTTTGCTGCAATATATGTTGGGTTTGTCTCACAGCCTTCAGCAGACTTGTGCATGCCATCAGGCATATCACCCTGAAACAAAGCAGAGAGATGACAGGTTTTGCACGTGTATAAACAAAGATGATAACTGTTCTGTCAATTCTATCCAATTTCAAATTAGAAAATAAAGAGTAAGTTCAAAATATCAATAGCATAATTTGGCATTGTTCATAATGCGGGGAGCTTCACCACACTACTGGATTACCATGTCAACATAACAAGCATAGATGAAGGGCAAAGAAAATCATTGTATCTATTTTGGATAATGTGCATGGCATGTTGTTCATATCATCAGCCACATCAGTAAGATAAAACAGGAGATGACAAGGTGCAAACGTGGGCTGCTTCACCACACACTGGATTATAGATCCACAAAAACAAGCATACATATAGGGAGTATTAAGTAATGTGCATGGTATGAATAAGGAATTTGGTTTTACAAGTAAAACTTAGAACTTACGGTTCTTACGAACATGCATTTTGGTAGAAACAGCAAACTAAACAGCAGTAAACGATAGGGAGTATGAGCAAATTAAACAGCAGTTGAGGATAAAGGCTTTAGAAGGACTGACTTACATTAACAGTTAACACCGGCTTTATAATGCCCTTCTCCATGTCAAGGGAAGGATAACTCAAGAATTTCAGCACAGAATCTTCTTCATAAGCATTGCCTGTACTCTACATTTTGTAGAGAGTAATTATAGATATGATAATACTGGAAGGGATAGAGGATAATGAAGATAAGATGCAGATTGATGCTACATAATCAACTACCAATCCCTGGAAGTACAAGCGTTACAGGACAAAATGTACTGACAAGAGCAATGGGCTACACTTCTGCACTGGCATTGTCTGTGTATTCTACTTGTTGGTAAGATTAAATATAGATCTGATCTTTTTTAGTAAATGGTGGGCGAGGGAGATAAGATGCAGAATGCTACAAAATGAACCAATCCCTCTTCCCATAATACAAGAGTGTTTTGAACACTGGTGTACTGTACAAAACGTTCTTATATTATGGGACGGAGGGAGTAGCTGTTAATGTAAGTACAGTGATAGACCACGTTCAGTCCTTACAAGAGGACTGCAGAGCTAAACCTCTTCAAAAGCATTGGGTTGATTCTAAATTTATGTAAGAGTCCATACGGATCTTATAATGTCCACCAAATGGACGATTACGAGGCTAACATGTGCAGTGATGCTACATAATCAAACAGCTATGAAAGTAAGTATGGTCATACAGGGCAAGAGGTACTCACAAGAGCAATGCAGTGTGCAGTATAGTTGCGAGATTCTGTGGTCCCTTGAGAACGAATGTTCTTCTGCTAACAGTTTTCGTACAAGTGAGACATTAAGGCAAATGCAGAAATGTAGTTCAAATTGTGATGTGATATCATAGACAGTACCTTACGCTGCAGCCGAGACCAATGTGTAACAAGATTATTCCAGTCACCGTCGGATAAATGTAGCACCGGAGACTTTACAGAAATTTCGTTCAGAGGCTTGCCATCGAAGTGCGCTTGCCTCAGGTAGGAACGATACTTCATCAACGAGTGCTTGAAAAGCGCAACCAACCCTTGCTCGTCATCACAATCCAGTTTGCTCCTCGCCTATTTAAAAGAATGAAATCTTGTGTCTTCTGTCAGCAGAAACATATGCAGTAATGACCATGAATAACATTAGTACATTACTTACGCGTAAGTTGCGGAGGAAGACTGGAAATTGTTCTGTGTCTGCGGTATAATCTTTCCATGAAGGAAAGATGCGCACAAAGTTCCTGACAACAACATAAGCTTCGTCTTCTAAACTGGGAAGAAATGGAACAGGGGTCCTATTTGCTGCAATTGGGGCTCTCTCTGGTTCGAAAAGGGATTTGGCAACTGGATTTGGTGTACTCTTTGCTGGAATGGGGGTTTTGCGTCGTACAGCTGGTGCTATGTCAACTGGCATAATCATACTGTTTGCTGCAGTTGGGGTCTGCTGAGTTGGGGCATCAGAAATGACCAGTGTAGTAGGGCTAGAGTCTGCTAGAGTTGGGGTATTTTGTGGGTCAGGTGATATTGCAACTACACCTAATGGGCTATTTGATTTATCAGGTGCCACTACCTTTTCCAAATACTTTGCTTGTGCTCCTCCACGATCAGCAATCGCCCTCTTCCTTTTGAACGTCTGATACACAAGAACAGCATTTGAATGGATAAATATGGTATGATGACAGATGGAATATGTACTGAAAATGGATAGGCAGGGCGTATTCACATACACGATGTGTAAACTAAGCTAATGGCAGTTCAACAAAGTAGAAGCAATGCAAAGCATCAGTTGCAAGATATGTGCGAGCAATGTAACCTTGGAAAGTTAGAGCAAGTACCTTGATGGGTGAATAAGATAGGGCATCTTCCTCTGACTCCTCCACTAGGGAGCTACATTGACTTAGGTCTCCCTCTAGCTCAGAATCACTGTTAGGATCATATTCTGAGCATGAATCTGTAGGTGGAGAGCGTTTGCATTGCATTGCATCCAGACTTGATTTCAGTCCCTTAATGCCAAGTTTGACAGCCATGGCATTGTTCTGCTTTATTCTTTTCATGCGCGCAAGCTCATAATCATTATGATGCTGTTCAGAATCTGAGATTCATGAAAACATAAAAAGTAGTCAGATTATCTATGGAATGCATTGCGGATTCAACTCGGAGAGTGTCTCCCTATAAACCCCTGCATATGCAAAGTTCACCTCCCCAACCGTGCTGACCAGACCACACACAGAAATACAAACCCCTTATGTCTCTATAACAGGCAGGCACACATTTCAAAACTGAAGTAGGAACATTAGAATCATATGAAATTCGTATTTGAACAAATAAACTAAGCAATTATGAGTGGCGTAATGTTTAGCTTCAAGGGTGGAGTGTTGGTAGTGCGACACAAAGCAAGTAGGCAGATTGTATTCCATGTAAAAGATCGAAACCTATGTAAAAGCTGGAAATGACACTTTCTTTCTATACAATGCAGTGTTCGTTACCCACACATGATGGAAGAGATCACATAGAGAAATACTATTCACTCATGTCTACGGTTCCAGTATTTAGAAACAGGGTGGTCCACCCTAAAAGAATATTGACAACAAATATGACAAGGCAAGCATAGATGTAGTGAATCAATCATTTACTTGTGAGCTTACTAGGACAAGTATGCAGAATTGTAACTGCAGTAAGAGACCGTCCAAAATCTGAATGAAGAAGTTTGTCTAGCACTTATTGTTTGCAACTAATCGACGTGAATAATTGGATATTATATCGAATGAGTAAGAAAGACAAGTAAAATTGTCAACAAACCTGGCTTGCAGTAGTAATCTGGGTCAATGTCACTACGACCAACAATCCAAAATGACTAGTTTCTGTTCCGAGGGCCGGAATTTTGAAAACCCTGTGAACTTTAGAGGTACTAAAGATTACCGAAATACATCTGAACCATTAAGTGTAGGTAGCACTGAGCACACAACAAACCCTAATGACAGTCCTGCCTAATGAGTAATGAATCAATTAGAAAATGGGTGATGAGGAGTGGCTGCTGAGTGTTGAGGACGTATCTCAGGATAAATCGGGTTGGCTTGGTGGGTGCTGCACGCCTGAGCCCTGAACGGACTGGGAAGGTAGGCACGGCGGCGCGCCCGGGCAGCGGTGACGCTGTTGGGCGAGCGGCTCCTGGCCTCCTGTTAGTCCGGCGTCTCCTCCTAGAGTCATGCCGTCCGGGGACGGCAAGTCGCCGGCGAGGCAGGCGGCTGGGGGCGAGTAGAGATCGGAAGCGCGCAGCAGAACAGAGGGGAATCGGGGCCTGGGACGACCCAAAATCCCAGGGTGGGCCGGCCCACCGTGGGCACCCTGTAGAGATACACACCCGAGCGGCGAACATGCATTTTCGAAACTAATTTAGGAACATTTAGCTGACCAATTAAACAACTCTGTTTTAATAATATCAGATTCGTATTTGAACAACTAAGCTTGTTTAGCTTGATGGGTGGAGCAGTGTTATTATGACACGAAGCACGTATTCTGATCGTATAGTGATCATAAAAGGGGGAAACTCTAAGCATATTTTTTTAGCAAAAGAGGGTTTCCCCTCCGATTTCTATTAAAGAAACCACCACGGAACCAACATGATCAATTAAACCCTAAGCATGATCAATTAAACCGTATTATGGCTGTGCCATGGCAGATTTGAAGCTGCAAACCGGAGAAATGATATTTAGCATCCATTGTTTGCTTCGAACTAAGAACTAAATTCTAAGAGCTGAAAAGAAAGTAGAGTAACCAAGTTAAGATCTATTTTCTGGTTGAGATCAAAAAGTTGAGGAGATATGAAGTACCACCTCTCTTGCGGCGCCGTGTAGGCATCGGGGGTGCGATGGCTGTCGGTGGCGTTGAAGCAGATCTGCGACGGTAGACGGGTGCATCGGGGGATAAGTCCCGTTGCGGTGGAAGAGAAGGTCGTGTGAGCGGCCCCGGCAAAGAGGACGACGGCGCCGATGAAGCGAGAGGACGCGATGCAAGGCTATTGGTCCGTCGCCGTGGATGAGAAACGTCCATCTCTAGCAGTGGACGACGCGGTCTTGGTAGGCGCTCCGGCATGGTGGAGGACGGTGGCGATGGATGTGGTGGAGGACGGCGGCGATGGATGGGGTGGCGGACGGAGGCTGGTGTGGGGATGGGGTGTTCTAGCGCGGACGGTGTATGAATGGGAAAATGGAGGGAGAGGTACGGGGAACCATGTTTTTGGGACGCGCCTGTCTGAAATATGGGAAAGTTACGAACTTAGCCCCCGTTTAAAATTTGGACGTCTCGTCGGTTGGGGATAGGACGGTAATCTCGCATCTCGCCAATATTTGCCCAGAGCGATTTCGGGCGAGGAGAGGGTGGTTGGCGCCCATGGTTGGCGCCCACGGTGTATGAACGGGGCTGACAGGTAGGGCGGTTGTGTCACGTCTGAGTGAAGTTACAAACCTGCCCCTATTGAAAATATTTGCCTACATCGATTTCGGCCGAGTCGAGTTTGTTTTGCCGCCCACCGTGTATGAATGGGGAATGGAGGGAGAAACAGAGGTCTTTCGGACGAGCTTGAATCAAATGAGTTTTGCCGCCCATGTTTGACGCCCACCGTGTCGGAATGGGCTCAGAGGCGGTCGTGTCACGTCTAATTGAAGTTACTAACCTACCCCTATTTAGAGCAGTGGAAATCGGGCCGATGGATTGTCCGTGTAATGGGTAGACAGTAATTTCCATCTCCCAAACACTTGGCTTCGGGCAGCCGACGTGGGAGTGGACATTTTGCTGCTTCTTTCGAATTTTGGGACAATAAGCATCCACGTTTACCCTGGCAACTAAATTCGAATCCATTTTGTATTCCTATATGAATCTTTATAAATCATTCTATGTGTTTTTATATATCTTCAAAAGGACGACAAAGATGTATTCCACTGTCATATATGAATATGGTTTACAAATGCCGATACTCAAATTCAGAAACTAGAATCCAGTTTAAGGTGAATTCGAATATTTGGAACACTTCATGTCCAACTCAAATGTCACACGCAGCATAATGTGTACTCCCATTTAGATATGTACACAAGCGATGTATCAAGATTCAAATACCGAGTCAATCAACCAAGAATGTACAGAACTAACAGACATATAAACACTTATAGAGTATATGGATCAATAATATCAACTAACATACATAAGCCAGGCCGCTGTACTTTTTTTTGGCTACAACAGCATCCTTTTTTTAGCCAGCATCTTGGCCCTTTCCAATGCGTGCCACTTATGGTCCATCTATACTACTACTATTGCTGAATGCACATTCAGCCCGATTGGCATATTTGTAGGTCTGGCACAGCAATCCAAATGAAATGTCTCCGAGTCTTATCAATTGATACAGACTTGTGCTCAAATAAAATTACAAACCAAAAAACAAAAAAACAATTATTACATGATCTCTAAAACAAATGGTTTGATTGATTACATGAACAGACAACACAAAGGTTATTCAACTATGGAAAGAACATTTCACCTATGATTTACCAAGTAGGAATTTAATTTCCTTTTTTCCTTCAGGACCTTAACAATCTGGTCAGTCTCAGCTTGCTTCGTTTTGAAATCCACCAAATATTTAATGGTTGTCTTGAGTACTGCTTGTGATTGTGCTGTTTGCTTCCTCAACATGTCAACTTCATCTCTAAGTGCAGAAGCAGAATCTCTTTCTACCACTAGTTTAGCCTCTAGAGCATCAGCAGTTGGCAATTCATAATGCACGATTGGGCCGGTGCCACTGCTGTGGGATGATGCAACGTCCATGGGGACCTCGCTCTTTGATCTTGGGCTAACCTGTTTTGCCATTAAAGTTCCGATTGGATTCAGAAAAGTTGAAGTTAGCAAAACATCTCAACTGGGAGTTATAACAGCAAACCAGTTAAACAAACAAGGAATTAAAGAGTTTCAATTGGATGCTGAAAAGTAGTTATTAACATCATTGTAACCCGCTGTTGCAGCAGCAAAGCAGTTAAACAAACAAGTAGATATTTAAGTTAAGGCAAACAGGTAATTCTTAACAGTAAGTATCAAACACATAGATAGGCGCAGTCTACAATATGATTAACAGGCTGTGCCATTATGTAATCAGTAGCAAACTAAATTAAGCCAAGCAACGTAATTGAACAATTTTGCAATAAGTGGCTAACTAAAATTCCGAGAAGCAGGTAACTGAACTTACGCTAGTTCTTTGTACAGGCACACTGCAACTTCTTTTTCGCTTACAAGGTTGTACGAAGGAGTCCATGGCATCAATTGCTTGGATACGCAGTCCCAATACTTCTTTCTTCCCACACTGCATGGGTAAGTCGAATGGTTAATCTGGTAAGATGGTGCGTCCTTGATATGTTATATGAGGACGTGTAGTCAGACTAGTTGTAGCCAAACACATCACACTGGCTTTTACTGTATATTTCATGTGATTACTTTTGGCATATCGAGATCTAAGCAATCTACAATAGGATGAAAAGACTGGCATCCTTCACATTATTGGCGAACTCAGTTCATAGAAACAAGCAATTCAACCATTCTGTGGGTAAATCAAAAGCGCCACTGGAATATTTTTCACTATCCAATCATACACGCAAAAAGGGGCGACGCCACCATAGGGGCTGGTATGGGCGGCCGCCTCAGGTGGCTGGAAAGTGTGCACCTAGTTTGAGTCGTCCAGGTTGGCCCACGCTAGTTTTGTTCGTCCCAACGCACGAGCAGGCAATGTAAAAAATGAAGAAAAATGTTTCAATTTGGATGGGCCAATAACATAAGTGCAAGGCAGGCCCTATAGCAGGCTCGCGGCCCAAACGAGCGCCTCCCATATCGATCGACAGCAGGAAAAATCCCAATTCATTCGCTCCAGCCTCCAGTCTGGTTCGCTCCTAACCTAGCCGCCGCTGGACAGACCGACACAGCACTTCCTCGCGCCCTCGTTGGAGGGCGGTCGCCGGGCTTCAAGCGAACGGAAGGACAAGAAGATGAAGATCCAACCCTGGGTGTAGCCTGCGTGGGAGGCAGCGGCGGCAGCACGGGCATGGCATCGAGCTTGCGCAAACGGACAGTCGCAGCTTGCAAGAGTAGCATGCGCAACGAGCAGGTACATCACATCCCTGATTATATCTAATTCAACTCTTCAATTTCTGGCCAATAGTTAAACCTGACGGTGTTGTAAAACTGCTTGTATGTAGGGAATCTATGAGAAAATGAAACCAATTTCTACTTATTTTATAACTCCCCCAATCAATACTGAACTGACTGAATCTGATGTATCTAATCAAGTTTCCGGTGCAAACATACAAGCTCATGTTGTTCTTGAGCCTGAAGTGTCTAATGAACAGACTGCTAATGAAGGATTTGATGCAAACATTTTACATGCTCCTGGTGATGAACATATAGTGTCTAATGAGGGATCTAATGCAAGCATTTTGCAAGCTCATTGAAGGATTTAGTGTCTAATGATGATCTACTATGTTGAGAGAGACAGAGATTTGCAGGCATTGATGACAAGCAAATTATAGTGCATTTTCATAGCTTGAGGAAACGTCGAGGCCATCTACCAGAAAGTCCCCGTATCATGACAACATAGCATAAATACTTTTCTAATCTGTTGTTTGAAACTATTGCCATACTTGTGCAGGATAGATATATTGATATGCAGTTTGCGCACTGGTTATACGTGCAATTACACTTCGATATTTTCAGCCAGAGAACGAATAATTCAAGCAGGTACAGACCATGTTTGTAGTCCTTGTACACCATGTTGCATTTTGTGTTTTTTGGTGCTTGCATCATTTAGTGTTTATAATCTGAACTACTTTGGATCATTAGCTGGTTTTCAAAGTGCATGTAGCTTCACATTTCTCAAGTTATGTTGATTTCCGGAGTGCAAGTGCCTTCGTATTTTTTAAGTTAAATGTTCGCCCCTGGTAACTTGAATTCGTGGATCAGCCACTGCACACAAATCATACACGAATGCCAGTACGAATTAAATGAAATGCAGGGACTTACGCTAGCTCGTTGTACAGGCTCACTGCAGCTCTGCTTGCGCTTGGGATGTTCCATGTACAAGTCCATGTTACCACTTGCTTGGATGTGCAGGCCTTGTGCTCCTTGCATCCCCCTCTGCATTTTTGACACGGCGAATGGTTGATCAAATAAGAGGAATCGACCTTGATGTTGTACCGGAGGACAGATACTTACAAGGTTATACGGGTGTGCAGGATGTGTACCAGATCCCGTAGCGCCGTCATGCTTCGCTAAAAAATGGATTTGCTTGTTTCAGATGATATCTCCAGAAGAAATAAGAGTTAAAGTCAGAGTTGCATAGGCGTGTAAGCTAAGAGAGCAGTGAAAGGATATCCAAACATCGTCGGAACAGTGCACAAGGGAGTGATGTGTGGATACCTAGTTCGGGCCGGCGTTTGGGCATGCTCGCCTAGCTAGAGTGCGGGTCACTTCAGAGCCGTTGAGGGTGATGCGCTGGCGTTGGCTGGCCGCGCACGGATGCAGATCTTGAGTGGCAGCGGAGCGCTACGATGCGGTGGACGAGACCGTTGGTGAAGCCCCAACGGCCTCGGGGGGCGGAGGTGCGACGATGTGCTCGGTGAAGTAGCCCCGGTGAGCTGGGAGACGGCGTCGGTGAAGCGCACCTGATGCGGTGGAACTCGGTGTCTGTGAGGCACGTCGGTTGCGGCGGCCGACGTTGTCGGTGGACCACCCGGTGCGGTGGACGAGGGCGTAGATGAGGTAGCTCCGGTGCGGTGGTGAAGCGCGACCGTCGTCTTCGTCGTCGTCGTCCGGCACAGAGGTGGGGAACGGTGGGGAAAGAGACGAGACGAGGGGCGATTCGAGGGTTGGCGGCGAATTAGGGATTTGAGCAATCTGGGCGCGGAAGGGGACGGTGGAGAAGAGAGATTTTGCAGGGCTGGAATTGGGGCCGCCAGATATTTCAATCCGAAACGTGGAAGCGCGAACTTATATTGTCGTCGTCCTTTTTTGGGGGGAGGGGGGTGGGTGGCTGGGTGCTACGCGTCCGTCCGACACACGCGACCACCCCGACAGGACTATGCTTCGGTGCCTTAAGGCACCTGCCTTTGTGTCCATGACATGTGGGCCCAACAGGTGGCTGGCCCACATGTCAGTGACCCAAAGGCAGTTGCCTTTAAGGCACCGAAGCAGCGTCCACCCCGACACGACCCTGGTCTGCCTGGTGCGCCTACATTTGAGAATGCAAACGAATCTTCTTTCATTTGCAAACGAATCTGTATGTATTACCATGCCCGTGTTTTCCTTGCAATAATTAGTCATTCGAAACGAGATACTCCATCCGTTCACTTTTGTAAGTCGTTTCAGACAACTTAAAATGAACTGTTTTGCACATTGTCTGAAATGTCTTCAAGGTCTTATAAAAGTGAACAGAGGGAGTACTATAAATTAATTAATGAGGAGTTATTTGAAAAAAATCGAAACGGTACCCACGCTAACGTGGATTAGAGTGTGTGTCACATAATTAGTTATTTGAATTAGAGTGTGTGTCACGTAGTTAGTTATTTGAATTAGAGTGTGTGTCACGTAGCGATCTCCAATTCTAACGTGGATTTCGCATTTCACTGTATCCACGCTACTTTTTTAATACAAATTCATATGTATATGATGAACACCATGGTAGTGAGAAAACTTTTGGATGGATTCAAACATATGACCTACAAAATAGCACAACAAACTGAGTCAATGTCAACTTTTCGAAACTTAGTATGGCACGAATTCGAAATAATTACCCGTATGCCTGGTCCTCGGTTCAAATCTTACAATGTACACCGAATTGAAACATCGATATTAAGTCTCGTACTATGTACATTCAAATGTTGTTTTTAGCCCCCCCCCCCCGCACAAACGCTACATACTTCCTGTATCGGTCAATCTTCCTCTCCTAACCACCTTAGGAAGCTATCGGTTTCCAACACACGTTCATTCTTTCTCTCCATGTTTCGATCTCTAAGTCTCTCAACTACACAACCCCTTTTTCCACTCTGTTACCAAATGTATTTACCTCACACACCCGCCATTGCACCCCATGCCGAGCTCTCTCTCTCCCCCCTCTCCCTCTCACCCTCTCGCGCTAAATACATGCATTGCCTATCTAGCCCCCCAACCTCTCGTGCGCACGCACGCACGTTGTATATCTAGGTCACTCCCTCGAGACTGTCTCACTCTTTCTTCCGCACGGCGGGCCACACTCGCTCAATCTCGCTCTCTTTATCTGAGTCTCGTTTAACCTCGTTTTCTTTCACACACAAATGATATATCTCCCTGTTCGGGCCTCGATCGACACACTCTATACTCTCTCACGCAGATTGTCTATCTAGGTCAGTCCATCCAAGCCGCCGCCACTCTTTCGACCTCATGGTGGGCCACGCTCACTCAATCTCTCTCTCTCTCTCTCTCTCTCTCTCTCCGTATGTCTCGATTGACCTCGCTCTTTCTCGGACAAAAACGATATATCACCATGTTTGAGCCCAATTCGACCTATTCACATTGTATACTCTCTCACGCACATCGTCTATCTAGGTCACTCTCTCCAACCCGTCTCACTCTTTCGATCGCACGGCGACCCTATGTGATCGGTTGACCTTGCTTCCTCCCACGCACAAAATATATCTACACGTCTGTGACTGGATCATCTCTCAAGCTCTATCTTACAGCCCTCACCCTTGCCAAAAAGCTCAATCGGACAATATCTCTCCAGAGCATATATATTTGTTCAATGAATGTCGGACCACACTCACTTTGTCTCTCTATCTATATGTCTCTCGATTGACCTCGCTTTCTCACACCGTATCTTCCACGCGTTGAAGCTACTACCTCTCCATCCCTCGCAAAGCCGGAGCTATTTACATTGCGAGGGGCACTCCAACCTTGGATTAATTTGTGTAGGCATTTATTCCGGTCGGTTTAGATTATATTTTCGTAGCATTCGGCCCACAACTACTCCAAACACCGTTGCAACCCACGCAACTCCCCTAGTTGATTTCCCTCTGGCTCGGTCATCGCTCTCTCGCACGTCCTTTCTCGCCTTCAACGTCGCACCATGGTATTATTGAAAAAACTATGTTGTTCTCTTTAATTATTATAAATAAGCTACAAAACTACACACCGATAGTCCACTTGGAATGGAACAAATTTTGACCCACAAATTAAAGTGCTACAAACTACACACCGAGGGGCCCACATGTCATGAAACAAATTTGGACCCATATACAAATTAAAAAATAAAGTACGAGGATCGAACATGCGACCGGGCCTTCAAGCCGCACGTCAATAGGCAACATACGTAGAATAGCAATGTTTGTTGTACCCCCTTTGTTCACATAATGTTTTTATATTACCACAACCTAATTAATGGATAACATGTAATATTATTTTTAGTACTATTCGCCTTCACTTACTGGTGGGTTCCATGTGTGCTCTCTCTCTCTCCTCCGCTTCTGCGTTTAAACGCACGGGCAAACAGGAAGAACTCGCGGGCGATGTTGCCGTTGACCATATCTGGACGCGTTCACAAGTCACAACACCAGTTTCACGTACTAGCAGCACTAGTCAGTGTGTACGTGCAATGCACGTTAATTTGGAAGTATATTAAGTGCATGCGGATATTAACTACTAGGATATTATTTGTGTGTTGTCATGTGATTAGCACTATTTTTGGCATGAAATTAACTGCACGCTAAACGTGTTGAGCGCTCGACATTGAAGCAGTCTAGGTCGTTGGATGACAAGGAATACATGTGGCTTGATGACGTTTTATATTTAATTTGATACGGCTCTAGCAGAACATTCAATCGATCAAACCATACATTTCGTTCAGTCTGACTCCGACTTTAAATTATACGACGATCGATATAAAATAAACGAAAATGATAAACGTTTGAATTTTAAGCATGGCAATCCGAACGTTTTTCATGGCAAATTTAGATTACGCGGCAGCAGTGGGGGCGTCTCACGGTGGGAAGCGGCTCCTCTGTCGTGCTTTGTGTGTCATCGGGCCACTGACCGACGGCGACGGCAGCGTCTTGCGCCGTTGTTGGCGTACTCCTGGACGTTGGCCTAGCTTCAAGGAAGGCCAAAATGTTCTGGACTTCGGAGCGAGTCAACTGGCGGGAGGAGGCGACTGGCGTTGGTGCAAGGAAGCGGTCGACGGTGGCCATCCATGCCGCTGAGGGGGGCACTGGCACCCGCGCGGGGACAGGCGCTGTCAACGGCGCGGCGGAGGCATTCGTGTGCACGGGCACTGGCACGAGCGCGCACGTCAGTGCACGCGCATGCGCTGGCAGGTGCATGGGCACCGGCACGGGCGTGCGCGTCAGTGCACGCGCAGGCGCATGCGCTGGCAGGTGCACGAGCGCGTGAAAGTCGGCGGGGACCTCGTGGAACCCCGTGGGATCAAGCTCGGCGACAATGTGCGGCTCCCAGCCCATCAATGCTACGGGGATGGGCGCTGGCGTAGTCGGGGCGACGGGAGCCAGAACGGGAGCGGGGATAGGCGCGGCGTCTTGCCGCAAGGCTAGTTCAAGCTCGTCCCAAAGCGCCTTATGTTCTTGAGACTCCGGCTGGGTGTCTTCCTCAGGAAACTGGAACACTAAGGGCAGACCATCGTGATGCGGCATGGCGTACGTTTAGGTCAGGCTAGTTGGAGGTAGACGACAGGAGAATCGGAGAGGAAGAGAAAGGATTGTAGCGATACTGGGTAGTGCGGGGTTGATTTTAAACTGCGGCGCTGGCGACATTAAAAGTGGGAGCAGTTGGGACGACGGTGGGCGGCGGAGCCTGGTCAAAGGGCTCGCCTCCCGGTGAGCCTGCACAGCGGTCTGCTCGCACGCCTCCCTGACAGCCAGCACAGCGGTCTGCTCGCACGCCTCCCGTCGACTCACACGCTTGCTCGGACGGCACCTGCCGATGAGAAGCGGGGACTCGTGGCGGCACGTAAACGCCCACGGTTTCAATAGTGAAAGCGTTCGCCTTAACGTGACAGGTCTTTGTTCCAAAATACCTTGGCTCTTCATTTGTGCAACTTGTCATAAGCAACTTGTCTCAAATTGAAGAAAAAACTTATGAAGTAATATTTGTGCCATATCACGTGACCATGCTTAGTTTCAAGAATTTATGCTCACTTTTGGATTTTCTGAAATTTAAGATCCAGGATTCGAAACAATATCATAACCTGCATCATGCAATAAATTTTCAAGCCGTACATCTGTCCTGTTGTATTTCTTAAGAAAGGATTTGGTCAAACATTTTGCTTAGTTAGACTTCAGACAAGTTATATATGCAGAGTAAAAGGATAATCCCTCCGTACCAGTGCATTGCCTGATATATTAACTCAAGTACTAGGCATGAACAAACGGGCTCAATTCTGTGCTCATCCTGGTGTAGTAGTAGTAGTAGTACTAGGCAATGCAGTTGACGGGTGACCTTGACGAGCGGCGAACGAGGGAATTGAACCGTGCTCGGCACGGTAGGTAACGCTGTCTAGTTACTAAAGCACCCCTCCGTTGTTCATCGGTAGTCATTATGGACCGGGGACATGAGGGGAATTTCCTAGGGCTGGAATTCTGGCCGCCAGATATTTTGACTTGCAACGCTGAGGCTCGACTGGTTGGGGTTGCCTAATGTGCGTACCACGCACGCCACCGAAGGACACGAGCCCGGTTTTTTATTTAGGATCAACACGAGCCAAGGTCTGGCTGGTACGCCGTTGGGTCCTACCATTCGAGAATACGAAAGGAACCTTTTAAATTGCCGAACGAATCTATGTGTATTACAATACCCGTATTTTCCTTGCAAATACTAATCTCAACGTGGTAATTGATTTATGACGAGTTGTTGAATTAGAGTGAGTTTGTGATATAGTGATCTCAACGTGGATTTCACATTTCATGGTATCCCTAGTAAGTTTTCCAATGCAAATTCAAATTTAAAAGATGAACAATATGGAGGTGAGAAAACTTTGTATGTATCAAGCATATGACCACACACACACATAGAGACACACACGCACGAACACAACAACAATCCAATAAGTATAGTGCATCTATTTTTCCAAACCATGCATGTATGACACGAATTCAAAAATACTCCTTCTATTCCTAAATATTAGTCTTTTAGAGAGTTCAACAAGTGACTACATACGGAGCAAAATGAGTGAATCTAGACTCTAAAATATGTCTATATACATCCTTATGTGCCAGTCCTTTTGAAGCCTCTAAAAAGACTAATATTTAGGAACGAAGGGAGTAAAATGTAAGACATCCATGGTCCTCAGTTCAATATTTAAAATGAACATGAAACTGAAACATGAATATTAAGTCTAGTACTACAGTACATGCAAATGTTGTGTTTAGGTGGAGCTATGATTGTCGGGGGTCAACCCCTCGACCTTAGATAAAATTGTGGAGCTCTATTTAGGGTTGTTTAGATTATATTTGTCCCCACCCTCCCAACCACCGATTGGTTGTGCACCCCCACCCCTCCTCCCGGGGAGAATATCATGTGCCCCCATACCTTAGATGCTATATGCCGATACGAGTTGCTTGGAGCTTGTAGATCTGAGATATAGCAGCTCACATGATGTGTCTTAATATTTTTGCAACAAACCTTGATGAGTTTGAGAATTGCACACAATTTGTACAAAAACTACTTAGATGCCCTTTGATCCCATATCCAACGACCTCGAAGCTCGTATCACCGTAGCATCTAAGATGAAGGAGGACATCATATTCTCCTGTATGTAAGAATATCATGTGCTACCACACCTTAGATGCTTTGGTGATACAAGCTCTTCGGAGGCGTTGGATTTGTGACCCAACACCTCCTTGGTGGTTCGAATGGTTTTTTGCAGAAAGGACCCAAAAGAGTCCGGCCATTGCTTACAAGCACAAAGACTGCTCAGATGCCATTGGATCTCAGATCAAATGACCTCCAAGCTCGTATCACCGTAGCATCCAAGCTGCGATAGCACCTTATGTTTTCTCGCACGGGAGAGTATGAGGTGCTCCCGCACCGTAGATTCTATGGTGATACGAGTTCACTGAGATCTAATGGCCCACAGTAGGAGGTTTGAATGTTTTTGCAATATACGACTGATAGAGTTTGGGAAATGCGCATAAAGTACAAGTACTACGCAAGTGCCATCTAATCACTGATCATACGACCTAGATGCTCAAATCACCGTAGCGGGTAATTAAGCTACGGGGAGCACCTAATATGAGCACCGGGGAGCCGTTGGATCGAAGATGCAGCGGCACACATGAGGCCTGAATGTTTTATTTGCAAAAAAATCTTTGGAGAGTTTGGAAATTGCGCATAATTACAAAGACTACACCCAAGCCATTGGATCTCACTTCCAACGGTGTAAAAACTCGTATCACCATAGTATCTAAGCTGCGGGGTGGATGTGATATTCTATGCCGCTGTCATTTTTGTTCGTAAACTTGCAAAATACGTGTAACTCGTGCCGTTACTTGTCTAACCACGCAAAGTGTTTGTTCAAAAAAACCATCCTACACTGAAATATCGGAACAACACACGGGGGTCCCACTTGTCATTAATCAAATTTGGACCTAAAACTAACAAATCTGAAAGACGAGATTCGAACTGGCAACCTGGACTACAAAGCGTAAGTCGATAGCCTGAAAAAACGAACGGTTGTTGGCTTTGTCCCATAACTTGATTTTATACAGTACTTGCGTTGAGTAGAGTAGAGGGAGTGCCTCGTCAACACGTGCATGACCGTTGTCTCACTTACTGGTGGGTCCCAGGTCTGCGATCTCAATCTCTCTTCTCTCCATCGTCTAACCTTTGCACGGGCACACACGAAGAGCGGCGCTAGCTTGCCGTGGTGTTATTGCAACTAAAAAAAGCTTGGAAAATAGAAGAATCGCCTAGAACAAGAGACGTTGTGGCTGGTCGAGACGGAGCTAACCACATATATCCTCCGTGCCACGTTTGCATGATGAAGCTGTGTGGCTAGTGGGGTGTTTTCGACCGACTGGCTGGGTCCCGAGGTCGAACCATAGGTACTACGTCTGATACAGTATATTTTTACACACACATTTTTCCTCCGTGCCGAGACGTGGCACACCCTACCGCTCGGTTTCGGGGTCCTCCCGGGTGGTGCACGCATATATTCTTCCTGACGTGGGACGCCCTACCGCGCGTTTTCTGGGTCCTCCTCGGTCGTAGCGCCGAAGCAAGTAAATGAGTCATCAAATCATGAAAGACCACCTTTCCCGCCGAGTACATCAGTGAAGCACGGTGGCTAGCTAGTTGGGCTAGTTCGACCGATTAGCTAGGCCGCCGCCACATTTGTTTTTTCACCCTTTTTTATCTACTTGCCGGCAGGTAAATTTAAATATCCACCGCGGCGTTGCTCTGGTGTTTGGGTGCGGCAGGATTTTTAATTTTTTGATTGACGGGAGCAGGCGCGGCAGGATTTTAATTTTTTGATTGACGGGAGCAGGCGCGCCAGCAATTAGTCACGATGACTCCGCCTGTAAAAACCCACTGCTCCCTGATGTGAGAACTCGTCGACTGGTGTTTTACCGTGGTGAAAACCAAAAGATTCCCCGCTCCCTCCGCCTTCCCGTAGATTGCATTGCCTTTCAGTCGTTTCGCCCCCTTTGCTTCCTCTCCCCATTGCTTCTACTTGGTGCCATGGCGGCGCAGCAGATCACGGAGTCTGAGGTGAGGCGCCTGACACAGTAGTTCCATGTCAAGGATGCGGAGCTCAGGGCCAAGGACGTGGAGCTCCGTGAGCTCAAGGAGGAGAGGAGTGCCATGCTCCTCCATTATGTGCGGGAGTTCACGGAGCTTCAAAAGTGGCAGGCGTCCACGACAAAGATGCTCGAGGTGTCAGCGGCGTTGCTGCAGAAAGCGGGAGATACGATAGGCCGTCAGGGGAGCCGGCTGGAGCGCGAGCGGGCCGATCGTGACGAGGTCCAGGATCGCCTCAGCCACTTGGTGAACCAAGTTGCCACGCACGTGTTGCGGCTGCGCGATGCCTATCGTCGTGCCAGCGTGACGATGCCGGCTGTCGGGCTAAACCCGTTCGACCACCCGGTCGACTTCAACGAGCTCCGGCTTCCTGACCTGGTCTCCTTCTTCACCTATATCTCCGACGAGCTGAGCCGTCTCCGTGCGATGGTGGGGACTGAGCTGGACAAGGAGGGGTTGCGGGCTGCCGTCGCCATTGCCGGGCGAATCCTTTCAGGGCTCCGTCACCGGAATCCATTCGTGCCATTGGACACCGTCTTTGACGAGCTGGCTCCCGTCGACCGGGAGCGGGCTCTGCGGGCGGTTGCACCCTGCATCACCAACGTCGTGCGCCTCGTGAAGCAGAGGGACTTCGGTGGTGTTTAGGCGCCCTCTGCATGGGCATGTCCATGTCTCGGCGCAACATGACTGTTGGATCAAACTCAGACGGTGCAGATTTGTCACTGTAGCACAAAGCATGTGGGTGTGTTTGGTTGCATTCTCATCTCAATATAGTTGTTTCCTCTTCGTGTATTTTTGTCAACCTACTAGTGTGGACTCATGCACCCTTCATGCACTCTGCCAAACACCCAAAAGTGGGTCGAGAAGGGAACTTTTGCTCCCATCCCGTGCACCCTTCATACACCCTGCCTAACACTATTCGTGCTTCATATGGTTCATGTTTCATGGAGTACTGTAGCACCATACTCTCCGTGCCCTATGGACCTAGTTATGTTAACATTGATCTCACCGTTCATTCTCGACCGGACAGTTGAAAAAGCCGTACTATGTTACATATAGGAGTAGTTGACATGCGCACAACATCATTTGTTATCCTCATATCTTACTACACTAGCAACAAGATTGTGTAGTACTGACGTATGAACCACTGCACATGCCTAGTAGTAGGAGCACTATGTATGTTCAAGTGGCTGCCGTGTTTCGCACTCCTCCATCGTAAGAGTGGAAACGCTTGCTGTAATCATTTTTTTCTTCAGAAAAACAGTGGACACGCTCTACCGTGCGGATCCTCCTCCAGCCATGCACTAAATTACTCACTTTCGCCGACGTGTGGGACAGCCAGCACCTGGGTCCACCAGCCACGCACTAAATTACTCCGTAGTAGAGTGACGGTAGACTACCCCGATTGAACCGCCGCAGTAATGCCCAATGAGTCGTCAAATCACAAAACCCTCTCCTTTCCAGCTGTAAGTTGGACGGACGAAGCAACCATCATTTCACTCTTCTCTCTCAGCTTCCTCTCTTGAAGAAAACCCCCACTCGCTTCGCTTCTCCATCATCTCGTTCCTCCTTTCACTCTTCTCTCTCAGCTTCCTCTCTTGGATGGACGCCGGAGCACCGGTCGACGTGATGTCCATGGCTCTAGCCAAAACCATCGAGGCTCATGGTACGAAGAAGCGCAAGCACCCCGCCGAGACTACCGCAGACAAGCTCAAAGCCATCGCCCTATCCAAGCCCCCCTCTCCGGGATCCCTCATTAAGCAAGTCCAGGTAATGTCTCTTGTTGACGATCTTTTTCTCGATCTTGATCGTGTTTTTTCATCTAGCACGCAGTACTAGTACTGGTAGTACAACTTTCTGGGTGATCTTGCATGTGATTTTAGTGTGCCAAATGACGGTTCTAAATTCCTCTTTTGACCAAAACATGCGAGAGGTTGACACTGATTTCTTATAGATTACTTTCAACTACTCCCTCTGTCCCAAATTTCTTGTCTTAGATTTGTCTAGATACGGATGTATCTAATACTAAAATGTGACCTGATACATCCGTATCTAGACAAATCTAAGACAAGAATTTTGGGACGGAGGGAGTACTTTATGAACATCAATGCTACCTTTTAAGAGGGTATATTTGCCTCAGTAACTTGTGTTATGGATATTGCATGTAATCCCTCTGCTCTCATGCCTTTGAAGACATGTTCTAGTGTCTTTGTTCACTCATTTCTGTGTGTATATGTAGTCATATATGGAGTGTAATATCGAAAATCATCTTATATTTTTGAACGGAGGTAGTAATAAAATATGGTTTCTGTTTGAACTAGAACCAGGTCCGCGGTGGAGATGAAGTTCTCAAAGTCATGCCGTGTGAACTGGAAGACCTGATGATGTGTTCTACTGCTGAACTATCCAGCTGCTGTGTCCTTGTCGCCACGTGTCCTGAACTAGTGTTTTCCTGTAGCATTGTTGTCAGGCGTGTTCTCGAGGCTGTACTTGACCACAACAATTTCCTGGCTGTGCCTTCGATTACGAAGGGTGTGGTTCTTGTAAAGCTTCCCAACAAATCTGATGCGGCATGTCTTCATCATCATGTTTATGAGTGGAAAGACCACTCTGTTAGGTTCTCCAAGGTTGACAAGATGGTGATGGTGCATGTAGACATCTCACACGAAGTCCATGGCCTAGTCAGTTATGCGGGGTTCATCCCGTAGGTCGGTGGCAAGAAATAGTCTGCAGAGTTTAGTTAGTGCAACTTTGCTTGTCTGTAGTAAGTACTATTGTTCAGTACTTGATTTGTGTTTGTGAACCCTGTATTGTTTATTAGTACTGCCGCTTTTGGTGTGTGAACGGTCTATGTTAATGTCTGTCCACTCAATTCAGTCTGTATATTTTGAAGTATCCAGATCATATTTTTTGTGAGGACGGTTTATCAATTATGGTTACACTCCAATATCTATATGCATTGCAGGGTTTGTTGCACCCACCAGGATTTCCAGTCCCATGGATGTTCGGTCCATACGATTTGTCACGACCTTTGGACTGTCCTGCTTGTGGGAGTAGGCGGGGCCCCTGCATGCCACCCGTAGTTGGACGATCAATCTTCTGTTTAGTACTTCAACATAGTGATTTCCTGGTAAGGATTCACTCATGTCACATCAAGTAAATCTTATTGATTTACTGTCTAAATCTTATTGATTTACTGCCTAAATCTTATTGATTTAATGTCATGTTTTCTTTCTTTTCCTGCAATTTTACGATGCAGGTTTTGCCATGTGACATTCATCACAGAATAAACCGTTTGGTTTGCTCTACGATGGCTATTTTTGCAGGTTTCACTTCTTATGTTGTGTCAGTAACGAAGGCACTGTCCATCACTTATATTACTGGAAAAAATTGGATCAGTCTGTTGTCTGAGTACAAGCTGAATCCCTATGATGAACTGCAGTTTGGTTTAACAAAAACACCACAATTAGTCCTTCTCGCGTTTAAAAGAAATGAAGAAAAAAACCGGATCACGGTCACGGATCCTAGTCAAGTTAGAAAGCTGATCATAGCAGACCAGACACGATCGCCGCTGTCTCGCACAGATCGAGCACCGGCAGTTGCTTTAGCACTGACAGCGGCAGCAGCTCAGTCTGATCCAGCTGAGGATTGGGCACCGACCGCGTCAGCGGATCAGTCTGATCTACAGGAGGATCGGGCATCGACACCGGCACCTGCTCCGACACCGGCACCAGCTCTACAAGGAGCACCATCTCCGGCAGCAGCAGCGGCTTCGGCACCTGCACCAACACTTGCACTTGCATCTGCTCCAGGCCGTGCAGTTGCACCGGCAACAGACTGGGCTGCAGTTCGCACTTCATATACCAAAGTCCTTACAAAAACCGACATGCCCACCTTCTTGGTAAGCATTGGCCGCCCAAGTGCTTAGTTGTTTTTTCTTTCCATGTTGTTTCACATGATTCACTGTGTTGATCTAACTGTTTGGGTATGTCTTCTTGTTTGCAAACAAAGAATTCCTAGAGCAACGAGGGAGTCGTTCAACAATCCGGGCGACCGTTGCCAAGTTTCTCTTACCATGCGCAGCCTTGGTGTGAATGAACCTGCTCAATATACCGTAAGTACAAAGGATGGTCGCATGATGATTGATGCTAAAGGATGGTCAAGGTTCAAAAATAAATCATATCTTGCGGTAGGGGATGATGTCAAAATTGAACTTTCTCGGCAAGGAGAGCTGGTCCAAATCAACTTTGACATTCTTCAGTAGCAGCACGCAACTGCCGAACTGATCTATCCTCCGAGAGATTTTGATGTAATAATCTGGCATGGTGAAACAAGTGTCCTGTGTGTACAAGTAGTACGACAGTATTATTTATCACATGGTATATCGTTGATAGAATTGCAACTCTGATTGCTGGTTAGGAACTGTCGTTCGATTTCATTCCAACAGCTGCCGTGATTTATTCAATTTTGTGTATTCGCCTTGCGACAACATCTAAAACCAGCGCCGTACCGATCGCTTGCAATATGAAAAGCGTTGAGGTAGAACACATGGGCCCCCAAACATGCAGGGTCGGCCTGCGGCCCAAAGTCCAGAACCGTGAGCCTATCTGAGTATTATATTCTCAGCTGAACCCCCATAAAAAAAGCTGAACCCCATAATGCCCGTGCGTTGCAGAGGGAGTATATTTCTCGGCAAGGTGAGCCTGTGATATAAAAGATTTGTATATTTCTTTATAGAGGGAGTATCTCTCTGTCAAAAAATATATTTATGTGTAACTAGTTACTCCTGTCTTTCTACTTCCTTTCGCTGATATGTGGGGCAACCGGCAATGGGGTCCACGTGCCATATGCACAAATTAGAGTGCACAACCTCACGGTAGACACACCCCGGTCGTAGCGCCGCAGTAATGCCCAATGAGCCGTCAAATCACAACCCCCCCTTTCCAGCTTTAGCAGTAAGCTGGACGGACGAAGCGGCAATATTTCACTAGGCCTGAATCCCCTTCTCCCTCGTCTGCTTGTTGAGAGAAAACCCCCTCTCGGCGATTGCATAGGGTTTTCTCATGGAGAACCAGGTACGAATTCTTCATCCATCCTCGATAAATCCAAGTCCCTTGGTCGCAGGTAATCCTAGGATGGCAGCCGCCCCGTTGATGCATTTTTCTTCCTACTGAATCTAGTGTGTTTCATTTGCAGTGCCCAAAGTGCGAGTACCCTACAGGTTTCTGCGCCCTCGGCGAGACGCCACACTTGTTCCTTATCATCCTAACACAGCATTTTGAAACGCGCACATTATGTTCCTAGAATCCTCTTTTCTATCCGGGAGGGTGGGGGTTTTTTTTGAACATGCTGTGTTCTCATATTATTTTTCCTGCAGTGTATTATTTGCTCTGCCAGAACACATGTACTCAAGATGCTCGGCCTTGCCATAACTGAATACACTAGTTTAATGGTCACAGTGAAGACAAGCCATGGATATAAGTTCCGAGTTGGGTTCATGAACCAAGAAGATCGCTGCTTTTTTTATGGCCGAACTTGGATAAACTTTCTCAAGTGTTACGGACTGAAAGTTGGCGCACGAATGTTGATGGAAATAGCAGAACCTGGTCTCATCTTCACTGCGATCTTCCACCCCGACGTCGTTCCAATTGTTCATCCATGTTAGTTTTGTATCTGGTTCTTGCTTGTTGCCTCGATTACTTCTTAATCCACCTATTCTGTCTAACTAATCACAATTTAACTTTAGAAGTAGCAACAAATCTCTCACGAAGATGCTACTTCTAACTAATATTTTCTTATAATTGGTGGCACGTGTAGGTTTTTTCAGAGTTAAGTAGTCTGCTTGTTTGTTACTCTGTAATAACTTGGCTGTTCCTAATGGCACTGAAGTTGACTGGATCGACATCCACAAGTTCCTACACTTTATTGATCGTCTTGAGGTCCTTGTGGGGCGTTTCAATGGTGGAAGGCCACGTGGGATATGTGTGCCACTACTGCACTTGTTGAACAGGTCCAACTGTGTCGAGAAACTTATGGTACGAGCTGTTTTCTGTTATATATGTTGTTCATAAACTATTGCTTATACACAGATTTACAGCTGTGATCTTCTTGAAACAGGAACTGCCGAGTTCTATTGTTCCTATACAGATGCCTGACCATGGTCGGGTCAGACTTGCGCTTGGTCACAACATGATGTTTATGTCGACCTACTCAATTCCCCTTGGAGGTGAAAAGATACTTATTCATGGGTGGTCTCAAATAATGAAGGCCCGTCCATCTTGGAGAATAGGACAGAAGATTATGTTCATGCTTTTCCATGGCTCTAAAGCGAATATCCTATTTATTGACCATGTTGCGAGATGAAGCCGCTTTCAGAAGGTTGTGGATGCGCGGGGTGGCGCCTGGGCCTTGTCCTGGGGCTTGGCTGCCTCACCCTTGGTTAACTGTAGGCAAAGTAGCACTGTTCGAGGCGTGCTTTGTACGGTTGAACCTGTATAAGTACTCATACTGCTTTCAGCTTTGGTTGTTAAGTGCCCCTGCTGGTTTCAGTTAAGGTTGTTAAGTACTCCTGCTACTTTTACAGTCTGTCGTGTTTCTTCAGTCCTGTCTTCCTCCAGCCGCCAAAACCAAACCAGCGCCGGCGGGGCCGCCTGCTTCCTCCTCCCACGGCTGGCTGCGCCTCAGCGCACGCATCGCCGCCCCACCGTCTCCTAAGTCGTTAACGCCGACGTCCTCCGCGCGCTTTGGTGCGCTCGCTGCGGCGCCGGCCTCTCGCGTTGTCAACATGGTCAACAAACAACAGGAATCGGCAGAAATACATGGAGAGGATGACAGTAGGTCAGCGTATGGAAAAATAAAATGCTTCCTCCTAGTGTTTTCCTGACATCTGGGACCCACGACATTGTGAGCATATATAGTCAATAGACAAGAGAACAGCACAAGATCGGCTGACACCTGGGACGTAGCTACTCGAGTAGTATTTTTTTTGGTATTGTTGAGATGGAGCAGGGTTTGAACTGGGCTGTTGCCCGTCTAGCCCAGGCTTATATTTTATGTTCACCATGTGACCAGCCCAGCTATTTTTTCTTTGTGAAAACGAGCCCAGTTTATTTTTTCTGAAGAATACCCAATCCAGGCCTACTTATTTTTCTACGCCCTGATGGGCTGCAACTCTTTCAACACGCCTGCAAATCTTGAAAGTAATATGAAATGGGTTGTAAATATAAAAACAGATGACAAATTGGCAATTACTTTATAATTTCTGATTTTTTTTCACATTTTCAGATTCCTATTTCACTGGGCATTAACCTAATTTAAATATATCTTCAAAGTACTTTAAATCTGGCTTGACATTTCGGTATTAAAAATAGTTTGGAACCCACAGAAATATGCGAAATTGGCCCTGGCCAACCAAAAAAATGACTGCAATAAATTGCATAAGAAGTTGCCATGAGCTATATATAAATTATTAAAAAAGAGGGAGTGGTCTGACTTGTGGGCATGTTTAGTTGACGCGTATGCAAGATTTTTTTAGTTATTATATACGTCAACAAACGATTCTAGCAGACGTAACCGTTGGATGTCAATCCAACGCCGCCGTGTTTCTTCAATCTCTGATCTTCTTGCTCCAGCCGCCAAAGCAGCGCTGGCGGGACCGCCTACTCCTGCCTCCCGTGGCCAGCTGTGCTGCCGCGCAGGCCTCAGCACCCCCTACTACTCCCACCGCTGGCTAGGGCATCCCTCTACTCACCCACACCCCCTGTTATTCTGCGGCGACGGCAGCCTCACACCACAGCCGAACCGATGAACCCTCGTACTCCTCTCCGCGCGGGCTTCCACTGCCGCGTCTTCCCCGGCTCCGCGTCGTCCCCTTCCTAGGCCTCGCCGTGGTGCTCTCGGTGCGGCGTGGTCAATGTGGTCAACGACCGACTTCCATCGGAAGAGTACTGTACGTGGAGAGGCTGACAGCTGGGTCCATGGCAGCCGCAAGGAAGTGCCTCCTTATTACGCGGAAAATAATTATTCCTCCACCTGACAGCAGGGACCCACCGGACGGGCCACCAGTATTTCGCGAAAAAAATGTTTCCCCCTGACTGCTGGGACCCACAGGACAGGCCACCGTATTTCGCGAAAAAAACGTTCCCCCCGCTATCAGCTCGGACCCACCGGAAGTGCCTCCTTATTACGCACAAAAAATGAATACCCCTGCTAGCTGGGACCCACCTTGGTGGGAGGCTGACTTGTGGGCCTACTAAGTTGACTAGGACGGAGGCCTTTGTCAACTTTAGTCAATATATGAACGATTCTAGCTCCAGTGACCGTACGATGTCCATCCAACGGCCATAGTGCTACTTCATCCTCTGGTCTTCTTGCTCCAGCCACCCAAAGCAGCGCCGGTCGTGCCGCCTGCTCCTTCTGCCCGTGGCCAGCTGTGATGCCGCGGAGGCCTCACCGCCCCCTACTACTCCCACCGCTGGCCAGGCCATCCCTCTACGCACCCACACCCCCTGTTATTCTGCGGCGACGGCATCCTCACACCGCAGCCGAACGAGTGAACCCTCATACTCCTCTACGCGTGGGCATCCACTGCCGCGTCTTCCCCGGCTCCGCGTCGTCCCCTTCCTAGGCCTCGCCGTCGTCCACCGCCCTGGTGATCTCGGCGCGGCATGGTCAACATGGTCAAGGAATGGCTTCCATCGGACGTGGACTGTACGTGGAGAGGCTGACAGCTGGGTCCACGGCCGCAGCAAGGAAGTGCCTCCTTATTACACGCAAAATAATTATTCCTCCACTTGACAGCGGGGACCCACCGGACGGGCCACCGTATTTCGCGAAAAAACGTTTCCCCCTGACTGCTGGGACCCACCAGCTACATCTTCGCACGCAAGGAAGTGCGTCCGAAAAAACGATTCGCCCCCCTGACAGCTGGGACCCACCAGCTACATCTTCGCACGCAAGGAAGTGCGTCCGGGCAAAAAAACAAAACGATTCCCCCCTGACTGCTGGACCCAGCAGCTACGCCTTCGCACGCAAGGAAGTGCGTCTGGGCAAAAAAAACAATTCGCCCCCTGACTGCTGGGACCCACCAGCTACATCTTTGCAGGCAAGGAAGTGCCTGACAGTCAGGACCCACCTGGTTGAAGCGTACGTAGCGTTGTCATTCTGGTCGCGAACGTGTACGTACATATATACTGGTCGATGTAGAGGCGCGCACGTGTCGTAGTAGAGGCGCGCACGTAGCATATACACGTACGTACAGCGCCCAGGGTGCAAGAAAGAAAATACGTCCACGTACGTACATACGGGCTGGGTCTCGAACGCCTACTCGCGCAGACGTACGGCCAGGGCTCGTGTACATGGCTGGGTCGGAACGGAGAAACATCGTCGTCATCGTGTTCATGGGGAGGCAACGGAATGCGTCGTGTTCATGGGGAGGCAATGGAATGCGTCGTGTTCATCGGGAGGCAACGGAACGCGTGGGAGCCAACCGGCTGGGTAGGAACGGAATGCGTGGTCGTGTTCATCGGGAGGGCTTGGACGGAACAGGCGATGGAAACGAGGCCTGGCGTACCGCAAAACGGAGGAAACGGCCTTGTGTTTGGCCGGCCACGTTCGAAACGGGATCCTGTTCATCGGGAGGGGTCTGGCGTACCGCAAAACGGAGGAAACGGGCCTCCTACGGTCGAAACGGGGGTCCTGTTGATCGGGAGGGGTGTGGCGTACCGCAAAACGGAGGAAACGGACTTGTGTTGGAGCGCTACGGTCGAAACGGGGGTCCTGTTGATCGGGAGGGGTGTGGCGTACCGCAAAACGGGACTCCACGGGATACTGTTCATCTCCACCGTCGACCTCCTCCAGCCTCCACGGGCTACCGTCGACCTCCTCCAGCCTCCACGGGCTCCTGTTCATCCAGCCTCCACCGCGCGCTACTCCACCGGCTACTGTTCAACCACCCCTCCAC